>NC_059301.1:37295445-37462945 GCF_017591435.1 Portunus trituberculatus
AAAAAGCATAAGAATCAACTTCTCAAGTTTTACAGTGAGTGTGAGAGCAAGAAGAACATGGAGGTTCGTAGAACACTTAAGGACGGTAAAAGCAGTGATTTAGACAGTGCTCTCATACAGTGGTTTAAGCTTCGGTGCTCTGGTAACGTCCCTGTGTCCGGCAAGATGATAATGGCACAGGCAAAAATTTTCCATGATGAACTTAATTTACAACGTGTTTTTCTATATACTTCTGCATGTATATTTTCATGTTCAACTATTATATATCAAACCAATGTTACAGCTACACTTGTATAATGCAGGGTAAGTATATAGAGGGTGTTTTGGGGACCACCTATAGTTCGGAATTATCCATGGTCTAGCAAGTCTAATGTCCAGTGGTTGCCGGATTTGGGAGGTTCAACCTGTACAAAACTCCGGGAAACAGAAGGCTGCAAGGATATATATATATATATATATATATATATATATATATATATATATATATATATATATATATATATATATATATATATATATATATATATATATATATATATATGGAAAAATAAAAATGAGAAAGAAAGGAAGAGATACAATGAACTGGCGGCAGCAGTAAGGGAAAAAAATAAAGAAAGGTCAGAGGAGGAGAAAAAGGCATTTTTTTAGAGAATTCTAGGAGACAGGATAAGGAAATGGTATATAAGAGAGAAGGAAGGGGAAACAGTGGAGCAACTTCAACTAAAAGTGATAAGGGCAAGAAACTAAAAATGATGTATACGAACATTGATGGGGTTCTATCAAGTAAATCAGAACTGAAAGATTACATAAAGAAATGAGGCAATCAAAATAGACATAGATAATATATATAACGTATGGAGGAAAGACAGAGGGGGTAAAGGAGGAGGAGGAGTTATGATAATGTTAAGGAAAGAGTTGGTGGTAAACAAAGTGGAATATGGGGAAGGAAAAGCAGAAGTACTGTATATTAAGATGCATATTAATAAAAAAGAGATAACAATCATTGGAACGTATGTGCCACCGAAAGCAAATTCATGGACCAATCAAGAATATAAAGACATGATAGAAGACACAATGAGTCTAACGAGAGTCATTAAAGAAAAGAGAACAGTGTTATTAGTAGGAGACTTCAACTGTAAAGAAGTGGACTGGGAAAATTATGAAAGTGGTATGGGGGAAGAAGCCTTGAGAGAAAGATTCTTGAACCTAATGATAGACAATATGATGGACCAGAGAGTAAAGGAAAGCACAAGATTCAGAGAAAACAATGAGCCGGCGAGGTTGGACTTGGTTTTAACAAGGGGTATACAAATGAACGATGATATAAGATACAAGTGCCCATTGGGAAAGAGTGACCATGTAATTTTAGAAATGGATATAGAAGAGGGAAAAGAAGATAGAGACGAATCATACAAAGAAGACCAACTAAATTACAGAAAGGCTGATATTGAGAATCTCAAGAACTATTTCAAATACATTAACTGGGACTGGGAGGAGATGGAAAACACTGAAAGGGTGCAAAAGAAATATAATCTATTTTTGGAAATATACAGAACAGAAGTCAGGGAATATGTCCCGAAATATAGACCAAAAGAAGAAGGAAAAAAAGATTGATTTAACGCAAGGTGTGCCAGGGCAAAGGAGAAAAGAGATAGAGCATGGAAAAGGTGGAGGAGAAATAGAAATGCAGTAAATAAGGAAAACATCAAGACAGTGAGATATAAATATGTTAAAGTGAGGAAGGAAGAGGAGAGGAACTATGAAAGGGACATTGTTGAAAAATGCAAGGAGCAACTGAAATTGTTCTACAGATTCATCAATGGAAAAATAAGACAAAAAGAAACAATTGAAAGGTTAAAACGAGAGAATGGGATGGTGGAAGACCCAAAAAGTATGGCAGAACTGTTAAATTGTAAATTTCAAGAGGTTTTTACTAAGGAGTCCAAATTTGAAAGGCCACAGGGTAATAGAGAGACCATCTACATGAAAGAGATTAAAGTAACAAAGCTTGAAATAAAAGAGTTAACGAAGGAACTGGATGAAGAAAAGGCAATGGAACCGGATGAAGTCTCAGGCAGAATACTAAAAGAATGTAGGGAAGAACTAGCAAGTCCTATACACATCATAAAATGCTCAATAGAAAATGGAACAGTACCAGTAGAATGGAAAAAGAGCTGAGGTGGTTCCCATATATAAGAGCGGAAAGAAGGAAGAACCTTTAAATTACAGACTGGTATCACTAACTAGTGTAATATGTAAGATGTGTGAAAGAGTAATAAAGAAACAATGGATCGAGTTCCTTGAAGACAACAAATTATTATCAAATAGCCAATTTGGTTTTAGAAAAGGGCGGTCGTGTGTAACAAATTTACTGAGTCACACATGGTATAATGCTATATGTGCAAAAGCTAAAAAATGTAAGGATGCAGTTTGGAAAAAATTAAGAAAGCTTAGTGAAATAAAAAAAACAGACTGAAGTATAAAGAGGCACATAACAAATATATTAGAATAAGAAGAGAGAAAGAGAGAAATTTTGAGAAGGATATGGTGAAGAGATGTGAGGAGGAACCCAAGCTTTTCTATAAGTATATAAATGGAAAAATGACAGAGAGATTATTACTAAGTTAATTCAGGGAAATAGAATGTATGAAACACTGGAAAAAATTAATGAATTTATGAATAAGAGCTTGAAATCATTATTTAATGAAGAGGGATAGTTAACAGAGCCAAGGAACCAAGCAACACAGAAAGGATTAAGAAACATTGTGGTGCAAAAACAGGAAAATTATCGAATTACTAGAAAAGGTAGATAGTCTAAATTATAGTTCAGCGTTACTAACTAGTGTTGTAGGAAAGATTTGTGAAATTGTTATTAAAGAAAAAATATTAGAATATCTGGAGGAAAATTAAATAATAAATAGTTAACTCCAAATTTAGTTTCAGATAAGGAAAATCGTGTATAACAAATTTGCTAAGCTTATATACAAGAGTAACAAATAAAGTACAATGGAGAGTTAAGACAGTAAAGAAAAACTACAAATAATGCTAAACAGAGTGAAAAAAGAAAGTGAGTTCAAAGGATTGACAATCAATGTAAAGAAAACTAAATGGATGGTGATGTCAAAAAATGAATATATACCAAGAATGGAGCTAAGATGTGGAAATTGAATGGTGGAAAGGGTAGAGCAACTTAATTATTTGGTAAGTGTTGTGACCAAGGATGTAAGGTGTGATACAGATATAAAAAGGAGAAAAGGTGTAGCAAAAACCGTATTTTGTAATATGAGAAACCTATTGACAAACAGAAAGTTTTCTATTAAAACTAAAAAAAGTTTAACAAAAGCTCATGTGTGGTCAACATTGCTATATGGTGTGGAAAGTTGAACTATATCAGCAAAGATGGTGAAGAAGCTAGAGGCAATGGAGACGTGGCTGTGGAGAAGAATGATGAAAATCCCATGGACGGCAAGAAGGTCCAATGAGGAAGTGCTGGAGATGGTTGGGGAGAAAAGGGAGTTGATGGTGGCGGTGAGATCGAGACAATTGAATTTCTTTGGGCATGTGATAAGAAGAGAGGATTTGGAAAATATGATAGTCATGGAAATGGTGGAGGGAACCAGAAGAGAGGGAAGACCGAGAGTGAAATACATGGACGAATTGGTCAAGCTGGCACGAGGAAACATGACGAGTGGACAGTTCATCAGAGCCACGAGGGATAGAAGAGGGTGGAAGTCCATGGTTGCCCACGTCCTGAAGGATATGGCACTCTGGTAAGATAAGGTAACAATGGAGAGATGGATGGGTTGACACCATGTATTTAGATATTAAGAAGGCTTTCAACAGAGTATCACATAGAAGACTCCTCTGGAAAATACAACACATTGGATATGAATAGAGGGGAATATCTTGAATTGGATGAGACTACTTAACTCACAGACAGGGAAATGAGGACAATGATAAGAGACACCCCATCAAGCTGGAGCATACTAGTGGTGTTCCACGGGGTTCAGTGCTGGCACTAATTATGTTCCAAGCATACATTAACAATATACAAGAAGGTTCGAGTAGCTACATAAACTTGTTTGCAGATGATGCAAAACTTTTGAGAGTAATAAGGAACATCGGGGACTGTATGGAATTGCAGAAAGATATTGACAAGATCAGTGAATGAAACCAAACGTGGAAATTAAAATTTAATTCCAGGAAATGCCATATAATGGAAATGGGTAAAAGTAATACAAGACCTATATGGGAATATAAAATGGGAGAAGAGATTATAATGAAAAGGAGTGAAAAGAATGACAGGGCAGTGATTATACAAGAAACCCTGATTCCAGAAAGACACATAAATGGACTATTTGCTTCAAAATACAAGACACTGACTACCATTAGGGTGGCATTCAATTACACAGATAAGAGTATGATGAAAAAGATCATAACCACTATGATAAGACCTAGACTAGAATATGCAGCAGTGGTATGGTCACCATATAGGCAGAAAGACATCAAGAAACTAGAAAGAATCAAAAGGACCAGTAAAAAAGAAGCTCCCAGATATAAAGGATCTTTCCTATGAAGAATGACTGAAGGAAATAGAACTACGAACTTTAAAGGATAGATGGGAAAGAGAGGACCTAATAATGATGTATAAGTTAGTAAATAGTATGGAAAAGATAGATAGACAAGACCTGAGTATCACTGACACAGGATGGAGATAGATGAACAAGAGGACACTGCAAAAAGATCATGAAATGTCAGTGTCTGAGGAACATTAAAAAGTTAAGTTTTCTACATAGGACAGTGGATGTCTGAATAGATTGAGGGAAGAGATTGTAGCAGCACAAAGTGCTTCAAGAAAAAGTTGGAGAAATGTAGATATGGAGACAGGTAATTTATTATGAGTCCTGCTCAAAACTCTGTAATATACAACTAGGTAAATACACACACACACACACACACACACACAGGAATATGAAGAAATGAAATGATAAGAGATACAGGAACATGTCTGGAAGGAATGTTGAGTGGCTGTGAAAGAGCTATAATGATGGGAGATTTTCATTGTAAAGAGGTGTGTTGGGAGGACTGGTCAATGGAAGGATCAGAGACAACACGGGAAATACACTATTGACGCTGGTAATGGAAAATGTGTTAACTCAGTGGGTCAAAGAAGATACTAGGTTTGACGGAGAAGGAGCATCATCAAGACTGGACTTAGTCTTTAGTACAGAGCCAATGATCATTGAGGAGATGAGGGTGAAGTGCCCTTTAGCAAAGAGTGATCATGCAGTTTTGGAGTTCAAGGTGATGGATGAAGAGAAATTTAGAAGAAATGAAGAATATAAAGTGGGAAGATGGAATTATGCCAAGACGGATTTTGGAAACTTAAGGAAATTTTTTCAAGAGACAAATTGGATGAACTTCAAGAGTGCTAAGGGAGCAAATTAAAAGTGGAAGGAATTTATAAAAATATACAAAGAAGGCGAGAAGAAATTTGTACCAGTAAGACAACATAGAGAAGTTGGGAAGCAGGACTGGTTTAATGATAGATGTGAAAAGGCTAGAAAAAGAAAAGAGGATGCATGGAAGAGGTGGAGAAGGAAAAGACAGATAAATCAGTGGGAAAGTTACAAAAGAGCAAGAAATTAATATGTGTGGATTAGAAGAGAAGAGAGAAAGAAACAGGAAAAAAGATATACAGGCAACCCCCGTTTAACGAAGGGGTTACGTTCCTAAAAAAACATTTCGTTAAGGGAACCGATTATAACAAGTTTAACCCCTGATTTGAACTTCCATTGAAAGTAAGCAAAGCGAGAGTGCATCATAGTACAGTAAAAGGTTTAATGAAAGTAAGAATTATGAAGTTAAACATTTAGGTAGTTTAATTTAAGTCATTATAATGTACACTAATGTATGTATGCATGTAACTTTATAATGTTGATGATCTTAACTTTATGAAGGGAGGAAGAATGAAACGGGAAAGACACTAACCGGCAACCTGTGGAATGTAAACAAAATGCGCATCATTGTACTGCATACAAAACTTATGTACCACATTTCCACAAGGTTTTCTATTTTATCCATTGTAGAGTCAAGAGTTCAGGTGGTTCTTTTAGCTTGCAAGGAAGATACGGTCTCACCAGCTTCCTTAATAGAGTCTGCTGACTTGAAAATAGAGACAGTATAATATGGAGTCAAGATAGTGGCCAGCACTGCTATAGTTTTCTGGCCACTCTCATGTCTGTGAATAATATCTAGCTTCATTTGGACAGTAAGAGACTTCCTGGTCTTCTTACGAACACTAGGCCAATTGCAGGGCGTTTTGGTGGTAAGTTGAGCTAGGAGAGACAAGCTGCTGCTGAGGCTGTTATGTTTTGACTGGGGAGTGAGTGTTGCGCGTGTTGTCCACGAGAGGCTTGATCTTGATCTTGATCTTTATTCTATAGGTGTCCCAGGATTTTTCCTGAGGCAGGCCTTAGTACCAGCAGCTCCTGGTGTATTCAAAAGCCTGTCAGCTTGCGTGATATGGTGGGGCTTTCAAATTTGGAAAAAAATTTCCTGGATAAAACTTCGTTAAAACGAGTTTGGTGTTCGTTAAACGAGCACATGGTAGTAAAATTAAACCTTCGTTGTAGCGAAATTTAGTTGTGTGAACCTTCGTTAAACGGGGGTTGTCTGTAATTGATAAATGTAAAGACCAACCAAGGCTTTTTTACAGACATGTGAACAACAACATCAAAAATAGAGAAAGTATTGAAAGTTTAAAGTGAATGGAGTCTGCAGTGAGGATCCCAGGGAAATGGCAGATGTTATGAACGGATGCTTTCGGAAGGTATTCACAAAGGAGATTGCTTTTGACAAGCTACTGGTAATGGAACGAAAAGGGACTATGGAGGAGTTTCAAGTAACTGTAGAGGAGATAAAGAATATGATGGGGAGTCTAGAGGTGAGAAAAGCTGTGGGACCCGATGGGGTATCAGGATGGATTTTAAGAGAATGCAGGGAACAACTGGCAGAAAAAGTTTGTGAAGTAATTGATGCCTCATTAAGGGAAGGTGTAGTGCCCCAAGACTGAAAAAGAGCTAACATTGTTTCAATTTATAAAACAGGTAACAAGAGAGACCCATTAAACTATAGACCAGTGTCACTCACAAGTGTGGTGGCTAAGATGTGTGAGAGGGTGGTGAAGAATAGATGGACAGATTTCTTGGAGAAGAATGACATACTTTGTGATTGTCAATTTGGTTTTAGAAGAGGGCATTCATGTTCGACAAACCTGATATGTTACTATTCGAGGGTGATAGATGTAATACAAGAAAAAGATGGTTGGGCTGATGAAATATATCTGGATTTAAAAAAGGCTTTTGATAAGGTACCACACCAGAGACTGATCTGGAAACTTGAAATGGTAGGAAGAGTGCATGGCAGTTTGCTAAAATGGATGGAAAACTTTTTGGTGGGAAGAGAAATGAGAACAATAATTAAGGACAGACCATCAGAGTGGGGCTTGGGGGAGAGTGGAGTCTCACAGGGATCGGTGTTGGCACCAGTAATGTTTGCGGTCTATATAAATGACATGGTGGATGGGGTGTCCAGTTATGTGAGCCTATTTGCAGACGATGCAAAATTGTTAAGGAAAGTGAGATGTGCCAAAGATTGCGAATTACTTCAGGAAGACTTGGACAGAATATGGAAATGGAGCTGTACATGGCAAATGGAGTTCAACATGACAAAATGCAGGAAATTAGAGTTTGGCAAGAGTGAAAGAAGAATCAGAGGTATGTACAAGATAGGAAATGAAGACATAAAAACCAGTAATGAAGAAAAAAATCTTGGGGTGACAATTACCAATGACCTATCGCCAGAGAGACATATAAACAAAATATTTGGAGAAGTATGGAACTTATTGAGAAACATAAGTGGCGTTCGTATATTTAGATGAGGAAATGATGAAGAAAATAATTACTGCAATGATAAGACCAAGGCTTGAATATGCAACAATAGAGTGGGCTCTGAACTTGAAGAAACACATAAGAAAATTAGAGAAAGTACAGAGGGTTGCGACAAAAATGGTGCCTGACTTGAGAGATTTTACTTATGAGGACAGACTGAACAGGATGCAACTTCCGACCCTGGAAAACAGAAGAGAGAGGCAAGACCTGATAGCGATATACAGAGTGATGAATGGCATGGAAAAAATGGACAGGGAAGATCTGTGTATGTGGAATGAAAGTGTCGAGAGGGCATGCAAAAAAACTAAAGATGGCCACTTATAGGAGAGATGTGAAAAAAATATAGCTTCCCTCATAGAAGTGTGTAAGCATGGAAAAGTTTGGATGTGGAAGTGGTCAATGCAAGGAATGTTCATGATTTTAAGAAAAGTTGGACATTAGCAGATATGGAGACGGGACAGTACGAGCGTAGCTCTTTTCCTGTATGTTACAATTAGGTAAATACAATTAGGTAAATACACACACACACTTGACCTCACTCGGGTCGGACGTGTGACCTTGGCGCTCTCGGGCAGCCACGGCCAGCCTGTTGGCTTCCCCCCCTCCCCCTTTGTTATTTGTTATAAGTTATTAATAGGTTAATTAGTGCTCCCCCTGGTGTTATAATATAAACAATTTTGGATATTATAAATGAGTGCACGTCTGGACAAACAGTGAAATGAGTGCTGCAGTGCTAAGCTACGGACGCGGTGCCCTTATACACCGTAGACGTGAGGCTGGGTACCCTCCATCAGAGGTCATTCAACGCCTGAAAAACTTAGTTATTTTGGAATCGTGGATCGAAGGGAGGAAGGAGTGTGGTGCGTTCCATCAAAGTGAACACATCTATCGTGAGGAAGGGGCAGAAGGTTGAGGAGAGGGAATACAAACACTTTGAAGTTCTGCACGTGTGGTATAGTCTTCCCTCTCTCCTCCTTTCCAACATAACATCACTGGCGAACAAGATGGACGAGTTGATAGTGTCAGTGAGATCTAACTGTGCAGACATTGTGGCGATCACGGAGGCGTGGCAGATAACTCCTGAGGTGTATTTACCTATTTATCTATTTGTGTATTACAGGGCCCGAGCTAAGCTCTCTGTGTCCTGTCTCATGTCCACTCCTGCCATATCTCTCTTTCATCTGATTGACACACACAGCATCAACGACATCACTACTCAGTTTATTCCACTTATCAATATTAAGTGCGGGAAACTGTACTTTCTCACGTCATTTCGATAGATGTCCTTTATTAGTTTTTTTCCATGTCCTCGGAGGTAATTACTTGCAGTCACCTTTATCAATTCTCTGTCCAGTATGTCAATCTTGTTCACCAATTTATACATAGTTATTATGTCTCCTCTTGTTCTTCTCTCTTCTAGTGTGGTCAGCCCCAGCTTCCTCAGTCTTTCCTCATAGTCTAACTCCCTGAGTCCTGGTACCATCCTTGTTGCTAGCCTCTGTACCCTTTCCACCTTCTTCACATTTTTCTTCATATGCGGTGACCAGACGCAAGCTGCATATTCTAACTGGGGTCTTATTAAGGTGCATAATATCTTCTTCATCATTCCTTCATCTAGGTAGTGGAATGCAAGGCCAATATTTTGAAGCATGTTATATGTTTTCCCAAATATCTTGTTAATGTGTTTCTCCTGTGACAGAGTGTTTTGCACTGTTACTCCTAAGTCTTTCTCCTCATTGGTCTCTTCAATCTTCTCACCACCCAGCCTGTAATCCCTGTTTGGTCTGTATCTACTTCTTCTCATTTTCATAACATGGCTCTTGTTTATATTGAATTCCATCTGCCACTCTTTACTCCACTCATATATTTTGTCAAGATCTTCCTGTAGCTTGTTACAATCTTCCACATTCTTTACTCTCCGCATAATTTTAGTATCGTCGGCAAACATATTCATGTAACTGTCAATTCCTACTGGCATATCATTAATATAAATCAAAAAACATGATGGGACCAAGCACTGACCCTTGTGGAACTCCAATGGTTACCTTCTTCCACTCGGACTTCCTTTCCTTCACCACTGTTCGCATTTCTCTTCCCACTAAGTAATTTTCCATCCATTTTGTTAGTTTATCACTTACTCCTCCAATTTTCTTTAGTTTCCACATCAGTCTATTGTGAGGCACTTTATCAAAGGCCTTTCTCAAGTCCAGGTAAATAGCATCCACCCATCCCTCTCTATGTTGTAGTATGTCAGTCACTCTTGAATAAAAACATAATAAATTGGATATGCACGATCTTCCTTTTCTGAAACCAAACTGCCTTTCACTCAGAATGTTTTCACTTTCTAGATACTCACTTCACTTAGCTTTAATTACTTCTTCACATACCTTGCACAATATACTAGTCAACGATACTGGTCTGTAATTTAACGGTTCCATTCTACTACCATTTTTATATATAGGCACAATGTCAGCTCTTTTCCAATCTTTCGGGACTATTCTTGTTCGTATGGAGGTTTCCACAATATCAAATACAGGGTTCAACAATTGATCCTTACATTCTTTTAGCAACCTTCCAGATATGCCATCAGGCCCCATGGATTTATTAATATCCAAATTGCTTATAATTTTCCTTACATCTTCTTTAGTAACCATGATGTCTTGCAGTTGCTTTATCTCCGTTGGCCTTTCTCCTATAAAATACTCCTCCTTTGTAAACACTTTGCAAAAGTTGTCGTTCAAAATTCCAGCTATATCTCTAGCATCCTCATATACTACTTCCCCCATTTTTACCTTTTCTATTGCCTCCCTTTTATTTAGTTTTCCATTTATGAATTTGTAAAACATTTTTGGGTCACTATCACAGTTTTCCACCACTCTCTGTTCATATTCCTTTTGTGCTGTTCTCCTTACTTCAACATATCTATTCCTTACTCTTTTGTAAACTTCTCTTGATAATACATCACTGTTTTTCTTAAGTTTCTTCCATGCCTTTTCTTTGTTCTTTTTTGCTTCTTCACAATTTCTAGTAAACCACTGTTTATTCTTTAAAGTCCTCTTTCTGTGATATGGGACAAATCTTTTCACAGCAGAGTTATATAAATCCATAAATTTATCGTATTTCAATTGCATATCTCCTTCCTGGTATACCACAGTCCAGTCAATTTCATTAAAGAACTCCCTCATATGGTTATAATTTGCTCTAGTATAATTTAATTTTTCCTCCCTGTGTTCCACAATCCTATCTGTGCTTATTTCTGTATCCAGCTTAAAGTTTAGGACATCATGGTTGCTTTTCCCCAAGGGACATTCATGCTCAATTTCTTCTTTTAGGGAGATGCCCCTGGTAAATACCAAATCCAACCTTGCTGAAACATCTTGTCCCCTGCACCTTGTTGGTGATCTCACCCACTGTGTCATCAAGTTATTTGTTGCTACGTTTAACAATTCCTCTGCCCACTCACCACCGTTTACCACTTCGGAGTCTTCCCACACTATTTCCTTACAATTAAAGTTCCCGACTATCATCACTCTGTCCTTTCTGGTGAGTTCATGCTTCATTCTGCCCAAAGTATTTCTCATCACCATTTGATACTGTTCATATTCCCAAGCACTGGTTCTGGGTGGTATGTATACTGTTATAATATTAATGTCTCTCTTACCATCTGTTATAAGCATACTTATCACTTCTTCATTTCCCTTATTTTAGTTCACCTCCTTCACTATCAGATCTTCCTTAGTAAGAACCATTATACCACCACCTCCTTTATTTTTTCTATAATTTCTCCATATTCTGTAGTGTTTGACATCAAACCAATCTAACTTTATTTTGGGCCTTAATTTTGTTTCCACCACGCACATTATGTCCGGTTCACTGTTTCTTAGGTAATCCATACATTCTAGCCTCTTAGACAGAAATCCATCTATATTCGTGTAAGTCACTTGAATTCCATTCCTGGTCTCTTTCTTTGATGTTTCTGTCAGTGTAATGACTATTCCGTCTGTTTTATCCACCACTTCTTCAGCTTCCCATTTCTCATCCTCCAAAATAACTTAGTCTTTTCCTCCTCGGTTCGTACGTCATTCCTCTCTCTCACCTCAGTTACAAGCTCTTTCACTTTCATCTGTTCATCCTGTGACATATTTCTTCTTATGTAAATTGTTTTGGTCTCCTCAGAGTCCTTAAGTTTCCAAGCTCTCCTCAGCAAGGCCTCAGCTGCCACCTGAGACTTTAATTTCAATTTCAATGGTCTACTTTTACCTTCCTCAAAAGTTTCTAGTCTAACACTTTCTTCTACCTCAGCATATAGGCACTCTTCCTCTTCTGAGATCTTATTCAGTAAAGACTTAATCCTGTCATTTTCCTTATCTCTCCTATCTTGCCAGTTCCTGGTTTTTTCCTCCCTCAATCCTGTTATGTTCATGCATTTTTTTTTTTTTTTCAGTAATATCTCTCACTACATACTCATTTTCCTTTAATGCCTTTACCATTTCACTCTGTGTAATCACTTTATTTTCTTCTTCCTGCTTTTTCAATATCTCCCTAAAGGACTTTTGTACTTCCTGGTGTTCCTGCTTCACTTCTTTCATCTTAGTATCTATTAGGTTCAGGCATTCCTCCTTCCCCAGGTCCCCTTCAGATATTTTCTTCTCCATTTCGAGGAGTTTAGCCTTCATCTCATCACATTGTTTCCTTAGCTGTTTGTTTTCTTTCTCCATTTCAACTTTTTCCCTCAACAACTCTTTGTTCTCTATCGTTAACAAATAGATTTCTTTTTTGAAGGACTCGTTTTCCGCTAAGACTCTATCCAGTTTTTCTTCTATGGAACTAATGCTTAGAAACTTACTTTCTAATGCCTGGATTCTTGCATCCATGTCAAATTTTTCAAACCCTCTTGGAGTGGTAACAAAACCTTCAAAGTCCCTGGCTGGAGTGGACATCGTGGTATTTATCGCTGGTCTTATCCAAAACAAACACCGTGGACAATCTCCGCTCAGGGACCACCCTCCATATCCTGCTTGAAGTATGATTCAAGATTACCAGCTGTTCCACCACCTCAGGAATCAGCACAGGGGGGGAGGAGTGGGCCTGTTTTCCCGCTCTGACCTCAGCCCCTCACACCTACACGTCGATGTCCCCGCTGGATTGGAAGCCCTGTGGGTGAAGGTTACCCCCCCTGCCACCCCCGCAACACAGCCTCCATCATTGTGTGTGTTGTCTACCACCCTCCACGGGCTGCCACTGCACGGTTGCTCACTGATCACATCATCGAGACTGCTGATGCTCTACGGGTGAGATTTCCTGCAGCCAAGCTGGTAATCTGTGGTGACTTCAACTGCTTGGATGTCAGTGAAATCCTGCACCAGCTACACCTCACCCAGGTCGTGGACTTCCCCACCCACCACCAGTCCACCCTCGACATTATCATGACAGACCTGAGCCAGCAGTACTCGCCTCCCAAGCCACTCCCCTCCATGGGACGCAGCACCCACCTCTCCATCCTGTGGACACCCACCCCCACCACCTCGGTTCCCAGGTCAACTGTCACCAGATCCCACAGGCGCATGCCTGACTCGGCCATGAGGGAATTTGGGCAGTGGCTGACACATCACCCGTGGACCGAGGTACTGGATGAGGAAGACGTCCACACAAAATGGCGGAACTACTTCACCACCACAACGGAAGCCTTCCACCACCACTTCCCCACCAAGAACATCACAGTGGACCCATCTGATGCCCCTTGGATGACGCCCTGCATCAAACGACTCCTTCATCAGCGTGACAGGGCTTTCCACTCTAGCCCTGACCAGTACAGGAGATTAAAGAACAGAGTTATCAGGGAGATCAAAACATCCAAGGCAAGCTACTACCCAGACAAAATTCACCATCTCAAGCTTGCTAACAACAGACAGTGGTACAACAAGATTAAGCCTTTGTGTGGTTTACAAAAACAAGCCTCTTCTCTTCCCTGTATTTCACACCTTTCACCTGACAACGCGGCCGAAAAGATTAACGGTCACTTCGCTGCGATCTGTCAGACACTCCCTCCCCTTCACTCTACTACTCTCCCAGCCTACCTCCCTGCCCCCTTCCCTCCACCCCCTGTCTAGGAGGTTGATGTTTACAGGAAGCTTCTTAAATTTAAACTAAACAGATCCACCACTCCCACTGATCTCCCCATCAAAATTTACAGAGAATTTGCCCCAGAACTTGCCACATCCCTTTGCTCTATCATCAACGCCTCCCTTTCTCAACATTCCTGCCCTGATGACTGGAAGACATCTTACGTCACCCCTCCCCAAAACTTCCAATCCACAGTCACTGAATGATCTAAAACCAGTCGCCATCACCCCTATACCCAGCCTTATCTGTGAAGATTTTGTGTTCGACTGGGCCTATAACAAAATTTGTAACTCTATTGACACACAACAATTTGGTAATATTAAATCCACCTCCACATCTCACTACCTTGTCAGCTTCCTGGAATTTGTCCACAGCCACCTGGACAAACGCAACACTTCTCTAGCTATTGCTTTTGTGGACTTCAGAAAGGCCTTTGATCTTGTTGATCACACTGTTGTGATAAAGAAAGCCATCACTCTGGGTCTCTCTCCCTACCTGATAGCATGGCTGGCAGACTTCCTCACAGGAAGGCGTCAGGCCGTTCGTTATCAGGGCTCTGTCTTCTCTTTCCAACAGCTCACATGTGGGGTCCCTCAGGGGACCAAGATAGGTCCTCTATGCTTCCTCATCCTTATCAACGATGCTCTCGTCCACACCCCCCACTGCTGGAAGTATGTGGACAACTGCACCGTGGGCGTACCCGTCAACAACACCAACACAGACTTCTCAGCAGCACTTCAGTCCACTCTTAACCAACTACAGACGTGGACGGAGGACAACAAAATGACCATCAACCACACCAAGACCGTGGTGATGCACATTTGTACCTCCACAGCAGCAGTCCCCCCTCCCCAGCTATCTGTGGGCCCTCACTCCCTCCAGGTGGTCCACAGCACCAAGCTTCTAGGTGTCTTGCTGGACGATCAATTATCATGGAAGGAGCATGTTTCCACCATCATCAGGTCAAGCTCATACAAGATCTATATGCTGTGCCGACTCAGGTCCCTGGGTGCACCAGCAGATGAGCTGAGGGGAGTGTACCTCACCTTTATACTCCCTAAGCTCATGTACGCCTCCCCAGCATGGTCCTCCTCCCTGAACCTCACACAACGACAACAGCTGGAAAGGGTTCAGAAGAGGGCGTTCAGGGTCATCCTTGGGCCTGCCTACAGGTCCTACGAGGACGCCCTGACCTGCCTGAGTCTGCCGAGGCTGGCCACAAGACACCAGGAAGCCTTGGAAAAATTTGGGGAAGGGCTGCTGCATCATCCACGTCTCCACCACCTGCTACCCCCAGACGTGCCTCTTCCTGCCCGCGCCACCCGACACCAGAATCACATGGCGCCCTTAAGAGCACCGTGCACTGACCGGTACCACCTTAGCGCGGTGCCCACTATGGTGCGAGCCATAAATAAATAAATCAATAAGTAAATTCTTGGTTAAGTTAGATCCATAGTAAGGTTAAGCATTTCATTGTTTTAATGTTCCCCCCCTGTACATTTTCTGTGTAAATCTTTTGTTGCACTGCCAAATTAATAAACCGTATATTATTATTACTATTATTATTATTACACACAAACACAGCAACGACACCATCTGAGGTGGAAGTGCAAACAACAGCTCCGGAATTGGTTATACTGCCAAGTGCTGACTACGAAGCCCAGCAGACATGGTGATGTATCACAATGAGAGTGGAGGCTAGGTTAGTGATCCTGTCTCCTAAATTATATTGAACTTGCTTGTGTTGAGGTAAAAAAAAGTATAGAAGGGGATGGGAATATAGATGGCACTGCTGCCAATGTAGACAGGAGGATCCAGACCAAAAGGAGCCAGGAACGAGATGATAGAAACACTTTTGGGATTATGACAGCTGGGAGGTTGGAGTAACCAAAGAGAATTTTCTGGATTTAAGGAGGAAAAAAAACATGCGAAGGACAATAACAGTGAAAAAAAAAAATTAGGTATCTGAGAGAGATGATTGCCGGGATTTTTGAGAAGCAGGATCAAATGATTGTGGAGAACTGAGAGCTAAGGGAAAAGTGTGAGAAGCTAGAGAATACTGTTAAAATGAACAATGACAAGAAGATAACTCTGGATGAAATTAAAAGAGAAAATTGCCCTTAAGTGCAAAATATAAGGATAATGAAGTTGAGCTACAAGGACTAGAGGAAAAGTTAGCCACTAATGTGAGGGCAGAAAAGGTGACATGTAACAAAACTGGAAGAAGGTCTGGAAATAAGAACAAGAGGAAGAAAAAGTGAATTTTGCGGAAGTAATTAAACAACAAATAAGAGAAAAAACGAAGGACACAGTTATACAAGTGACCAAAGGAAAGGAAGAGCTAGTGAGAGATATAGTAGATAAAAAGAAAAATATGGTTATATATGGACTACATGAAAAAACAACAATGAAATATGTAAAGGAGGAGGAGAAAGAGATAGTACAGCAAATTATCTCAGTGGCTCAAGATGAAGAACATAGTCTAGAAACAGAAATATAAGAAATACACAGACTTGGTAAATATAGTGAGGGGACTAAAAGACTGCTAAAAGTTAAAATGAGGTTGCAAGTAGGGTAAAAGAAATTCTAGCGAGGACTGGAAAGCTTGCTAGAAAGACAGAATATAACAACATTTGGATAAGGAAAGATATAAACCAGGAAAAAAGAGAAAAAAGAAAGAGAACCGAGAAGTGAAGCTAAGGAAAAAACGAGAGAAGGACAGGGAATGAGAAGAAATTTTACTGGAGAGTGCTAAACATGAGGCTGGTGTATTCAGGAAGGGAATGGAAAGCATTAAGAGTCATGTATACAAATATAGATTGATTTATTAATATCAGGAAGATTGGAAGTGTTAAATTACATATTGGAGAAGATGTGGTATGTATAGCAGAAACAAAGTTAAGCAAGGACATCCAAGTAAATTCTAAAAAACAGGGATAAAATGTTTGAAGGAGAGACAGAAGGGGAAAAGTAAAATGCGCAGTATTGAAAATGACTTGAGAGAATATATGTATACATGAAAGAGGCACAATACGGAAATGGACTGGTAGAGATTTTAAGCATAATAATTAGGATCAGTGGGAGGGAAAGGAGATTGTAGTAATGTATATGCCACCAAAAAGGCTTGATGTACATAAAAAAATGCAAAATGAAGTGAAAATTTGCTTGGTCAATATGTTAAGAAAAGGCAGAAGAGTGCTACTTGTTGGGAATCTAAACTGCAAACATGTAAATTGGGAAGAATGGATGTAAACAGTCACGCTGGATGATGTGGGAAAGAAGTGTTACATCTGGCATTGGTATACACAGTGGACCAATGGGTGATGGACCATACAAGGTATAGAGGGGAAGAAGAACCATCTATGCTGAATTTGCTATTTCCCCTCCACCTCCCCCAAAAAATGAAAACAGAGCCTTTTCCAATCATCAAATATCATAGCACAATGTGAAAATGTAATGAGGGATGAAAACAAAAATGACTGAATCATGCCAAAACAAATTTTAAACGATTAAGAAATTACTTTGGTAGTAGTGATTGGAAGAAAATCATGCAAGGGAAGACAGTTTCAGAGAAATATGAAATATTCCTACACAAATACAATGTGGGGGTAAAAAGATATGTTCCCAAATGCAGAGTAAAAGGGAGCAAACACACATGGTATAATGCTACATGTGCAAAAGCTAAGAAGTGTAACGATGCAGCTTAAAAAAAATTTAAGAAACAATGAAATGAAGAAAAAAAGGAAGCAGTATGAGGAGGCACAAAACAAATATATCAGAATAACAAGGGAGGAGAAGAGAAATTTTGAAAGGGATATTGTGAAAAGATGTGAAGAGGAGTCCAAGTTTTTTTTTAAATATATAAATGTAAAGATGATGAATAGAGAGACCATCACTAAGTCAATCAAGTGAAATAGGACATGTGAAATAATGGAAGAAATTAGTAAACTTGTGAATGAAAAGAGAGATTTCATAGAACCAATCAACCAAGTGACACAGGAAGAATTGAGATGCATGCATTGTGGTGTATAAACAGAAAATGATCAAATTATTAGAAAAGGTAGAAGTAAGAAAGGCAGTGGGGCCAAATGGAGTGTCAGGATGAACACTGAATGTTGAGAACAACTGGTGGAACTAATTCAAGATATGATCAACAGCTCTTTAATGGGATGGAAAGTACCAAGGGAATGGAAATGAGGAAATATAGCCCCAATATACAAAGGAGGATAAAAGACCCGAGTCCCTAAATCAGTGTCACTGACTAGTGTTATGGGAAAGATCTGTGAAATTGTAATTAAAGAAAAATGGTTAAAATATCTGGAGGAAAATGAATTAATAAATAACTCCAAATTTGGTTTCAGAAAAGGAAGGTTATGCATAACAAATTTACAAAGCTTTTATACAAGAGTAATAGATAAAGTACAACGGAAAAATGGAATAGTTTCCCACAAAGATGTAATGAGATGTGGAACAGTTTGAATGAAGAAGTAGTGTCTGCAACGAGTGTGCATACTTTTAAAGTAAGATTGGATAAGTGTAGATATGGAGCATAAAGCCCAGGCCCTGTAAAACTACAACTAGGTAAATACACACACACGAACTGGATCCTGAAGGAGTGTAGTCCACAACTAGCCAAGGTGATACACAACATAATCAGCATCACTCTGTAGGAAGGTAGAGTGTCTAAAGATTGAAAGCAAGCAGATATCATTCCAATTTACAAGGCTGATAGTGAAGACCTATCTATAGATCAATATCAATGACAAGTACGGTAGTGAAAATTTGTGAAGAGATCATAAAGAGCAGGTGAGTAAAATACCTAGAAGACAACAATGTGATAACAGAGAGACAATTTGGATTCAAAGAGGGAATAAGACATTTTTAAACAAATTTCATTAGCTTCTATTCAAGAGTGATGAATATAGTGCAAGAGAAAGATGGATGGGTTAACTGCATGTATTTGGACTCTTAAAAAAAAAAAATTTGATAATGTACCTTACCAAAGGTTAATAAGGAAACTGAAAATATAAAAGGACTAGGGAGATCAATATTAGTGGATAACTGATTTTTGACAGATAGAAATGAGAACAGTACTCATGAGGTAGTAAGTCAAAGTGGGCAGTGGTAATAAGCAGAGTCCTACAAGGCTCCATATTAGCACCAATCATGTTTATAATATTGTAATGAAGAAGGGGGAGGAAGATAGAGTGTGAGTGCTGTGAGGGTTGTGGAGTTGCTCTGGTAAGCAGCAAGTAAGAGGGATACATAACAATATATACAGTAGACTCAATACTCGAATGTCTTAATGGTTGAACTTTTCAATACTTGAACACAAAAGTTCAATTTAATACTAAAAAAAAAAAAATACCTGATAGTCAAACGTCTACACACGTGCTTGTAAACCAGGAGGCAGAGGCGTAGTGAATAAGGTGATGAGCATGGGATAGGTCATCCACGTCCACACATAGGTTCGAATCTGACCACATACCGCTTTGAAGCTATGCCATTTGTAGAGTGGTTCAAAGTTACCTACATGTCACCATGATACCCAAGTTCTAAGTGGTTACACCAAAAGATGCGCTTGGGTGGTGATATGGGCCCTAATATGGGTACCACTATAAATAAAATTGCCTGTGCCACTAATGGTCAGAAGCTGAACAGCACTTCCGACATATACTCTTCAAGTGTATTCCCACATATACTCTTCAAGTGTATTTAAAAGCCTGTCGGCTTGCATGATATGGCGGGGCTTTCAAACTCGGAAAAAATTACCTGGATAAAATTTTGTTAAAGCGAGTTTGATGTTCGTTGTACGAGCAGATGGTAGTAAAAGGAAACGTTTGTTGAAGTGAAATTTCGTTGTCTGAACATCCACTAAGTGGAGGTTGCCTGTAGTCTTCAAGTATGCCTGCAGGCACTACAGGCCATAACATAAAAACAAACAAACAAACAAACACTCCCTGATCCCCAACTCTCCTCCTCCACGAGTTGTGCTGCTGCCATCATCAGAATAACATTCTCTTGCTACTGTCCGTAGTTTTTAATTCATAAACTTACATTAACATCAAAGACTTATTAGTGGTGAAAATAGCTGGCAATCAAACAGCTACACACGTTTGTAAACAAAGCTCTGGCCTCTCTCTCCCTGCTGCCACCATTGTTCAGTTCTGATACTGGTATTACCAGTAATACTGAAGCAAAATACCAGTATTCCGGTATACCAGATACTGGTGCACATCCCTAATCCTGCCACAGTTGTGAGAAAACAACATTCTTCTGCATTCTGTTTGTAGTTTTTAACTTAGAAACTTATGATGGCACCAAAGAGGGTTATTTGTGATGAAAATAAGGAATCTAGTGAGAGTGCAAGTGTTAGTGAGCCACAGCCCTCCACTAGTGGCTTCATAAGAATCACACCAGGAGAAAAGTTACCAGAAATTTTCATGGATGATGACTCGTCCACTGCCACCCTTCTCCCCTCCTTTTCTATGTTATCCATCACCAGCCTTCACTTACAGTAAGTACAAATCAAAATTATTAAATAAAATTACATTGAAATTTTTATAAACTGAAGGTTTTGCTACGATTGGGATGAATTACCTGATTTGTAGGTATCGACAGTCAAACTTTTTGATACTCGAACAGCCATTTGGAATTAATTAAGTTCGAGTATTGAGTCTCCACTGTATAAAGCAACATGACAGAAGGAGTGACAAGCTATACGATTTTCTTTCCTGATGATGGTAAGATTATGTGAAAAGCAACAAATAAAGAAGACTGCAAAGCTCTGAATCAAGAAATGCAGTATGGTGAGGTCTGGAAAGAGTACAAGAAGCACAAAAGGAAACTACTATTTGGGAAATTAAGAAATTACTAACAGAACAAAGGAAAAAGTAACCATTTCTAAAATAAACTGTCACTTGAGAAGCATATAAACAAGACCAAAGGAAAAAAAATACAATATGCTAAGCAACATCAACATAGCATTCACCTAAATTGATGAGGATATGATAAAAAGAAACCTGAAAAAAGTAATGATACATTCAAGATTGGAGTATGCAGGATTAGTGTAGTCACCAAATTTGAAGAAAGATCAGGAACCTAGAAATAATTCAGAGAGATGCAACTAAAATCTCCACAAGCCTAAGAATTACTAGTTATGAAGAGAGGTGGAAGAGATTGGGCCCTCCCACACTGAAAAAGGTGATTTGATAGCATTATATAGAATACTGAAAGAGATAGAGAAGTTGGGCAGGAATGATTTTGTGTTACAGATATAAGGAGTACCAGAAGATAAGGAAAAAAATTGAAAAGAAGTGTATGCAGAAGAGATGTCAAGAAATACAGCTTTCTTTACAGAAGTAAAGGAGCATGGAATGAACTTATTGATGAAACTGTGTGTGCAAGACAATTAATAAATAAAATAAAAAAAATGGCTAAAAGTCAATATGAAGACAGAACAACACAGGTCTATGTGCCAAGACAATTCAATAATTTAAGAAAAATTTGGATAAAAGTCAATATGCAGATGGAACAGCACAAGCCTAGTGTGGCTATTTCCTGTATCTCATAAGGATAAAGGAAATGAGGATGAGGATAAGGTCATAATGTTAAACATATAATGGAATGCATTATGTATATTAAAAATAATTTTTCAATTTGGAAAGCCATTTATAATTTACCTCTGATGACAAAGCCTATACAGTGTAACAAAGAATCTCTTTCAAAACAATGATGATATTTTTTTTTTATTTTTTTTATAAAAAAGAAAACCTATATTAAGTTTTCATTTTATGTTTATCTATTAATCTTTAAAATTTAGTTCCAACTTACTTTTACAAATTAGTACCACACATTACTAACCTGTAAGACTTGTTCACTTCTTTTTGCATATCCACATCATACTTGTGATACTTTTCATACATATTGATGATGAGGTCCCGTTCTTGTTCAGAATATTCTTCTAAAGATGGATGGAAACGCTTAGCATGTTTAACATAAGTATTTTTTCTTGGTCCATCATAAGACTTGAATGTGGTGAAACACAGCATGCAAATGCTCATGTTAGTTCGTGTATCATAGTCAACTAGCAGCTGTCTTCTCCATTCCTCCTGTTGAGTAATCAGTATATCAAATAAATCTGTTTAAACTGAACCACAACAATAATAGTACTTGTACTTTCTTCTTTTACAACAATAATATGTACTAATATTTGCTTAACTTACAATTTTTTTTAGAATATGAATTCTAGTGCAGAAAAAAAACTTATATTCTTCTATATGGTTAGTCAACTTTCAAAGTTGAGCCTTTATGAATTATGAAAAAAATGTCCAAGTGCACAGAACTTAAGTATATAATACTTTTAATATCAGTAAAATTAAGTTAACAAGAAATGAAAAAGAATTTAGTGGTATCTGTAAAAAATAACTGCTGATAGTTATTGTGGATAAGAGTACACTTTGAAAAGAAAAAATCAAGAAGATGAACAATATACGTATTTACAACTTTTGCTGTTGCATTAGATATTATCAAAAGCTTTTGATAAAGTCTGACACAAAGTTTTGATCTCCAAACTACCCTCCTATGGCTTCTATCCTTCTCTCTGCTACTTCATCTTAAGTTTCCTCTTTGACCATTCTATTACTGCTGTGTTAGACAGTAGAGATGTACCGATACCAGAATTTTGACCGATATTGATACCAATACCACAAAATTTGGCGATACCGATACTACTACTGATACTGATACCAATACTACGAGTACTACTGATACTGAAAACACTGCATTGCAAACCAGTCTATAAAATTCTTGCCCACAGCTGTATGTTTTTTTTTTTAAGTTAGACATTATTATTATTATTATTATTATCATTATTATTATTATTATTATTACTATTATTATTATTATTATTATTATTATTATCATTATTGTCATTATTATCATTCGATTAGGTTAGGTTAGTTGTGATGTTTGATTAGATTAGGTTATATTCGGTTAGTTTACATACTGTAAGGTAGATTAATGATGTTAAGACAAATTAAAAGTTGTCAAAAATAACAAGGGTGATAACGAACAAACATTTATCCTGCAATCTAGATAGCACATTGTCCACATAAGAAAATAGCCCATCTTTATTAATTTATTTGTTTCATATTTTCTGACCATGAAAAAAAGATGTGTAGACCCTCCTTTGTCCAGTTTGAACAATCTATAGGGAAATAATAAGTCATACTGAGTGTTATGGGTTCCAATATTTTTTCCACAGGCAGAAAATCAGTAATGTCACTTATAAATACTGCTAGATGTTCCTATAATCACCACCTGCATGTTTAGTAGCTTCCTGCCCAATGTCCTCATGAATTTTGTTTGGATATTGCTTTCCAACAATCTTGATTGTCAAATACATATGCATTTCAGCAACATTTCCAGTGCAATGTTACCATGTGAGTGATAGATACTAACAGTGCGCAGAACATCCGGTCGGATGAAGCACACACACACTAGGAATAACATCACTATCTCTCTCTGTCTTTCTTCTGTTATTTTAAAGGTGTTCACTATTCTTTATTTCAATAGGAATCACTATGTGTGATAGCAGCTACCCCTACTATTTCGAAGACAACTGTATATATAGGTGACCTCCTTTGCTATGCCATTCAATGTATGTATTCACCTAGTTGTAATTTTATAGGGCCTGGGTATCATACTCGTGTGGCCCCGTCTCCATATCTACACACATCCAACCTTCCTTTAAAACTATGCACACTCCTCGCTGACACCACCTCCTCACTCAAACCATTCCACACCTCCACACATCTTTGTGGGAAACTATATTTCTTCACATCCTTCAAGCATATTCCCTTGGCTATCTTTTTACTATGCGATCTCGTAGTTCTATTTAAATTTTCCTCTCTCAACATCATTTGCTCATTATCCACTTCATCCAGACTGTTCAACAGTTTATAAACCTGTATTAAATCTCCTCTTTCTCTTCTTTGTTCCAAGGTAAGCAAATTCATTTCTTTTAATCTCTCCTCATAGGTCATTTCTGCCAATTCCGGTACCATTCTTGTTGCCATTCTCTGCAATCTCTCCAACTTCCTTATATGCTTCTTTTTATAAGGGGACCAAACCACTCCAGCATATTCCAATCTTGGTCTAATTACCGTACTAATTAATTTCTTCATCATATCTTTATCCATATACATAATGAAAGGCTAATCCAATATTTCTAATCAGATTATATGTTTCTCCAAACAAATTGTCAATATGAGCCTCAAACTGCCCATGGTCTTGTATTATCACTCCCAAATCCTTTTCCTTTTCCACCTTTTTCAACACAACTCCTTCACCCATCTTATATGACCCTCTTGGTCGTCTTCCACTCTTCTCCATCTCCATCACATGACTTTTGCTTAGATTAAATTCCATCTCCCACCTCTTGCTCCACTCCCAAATCCTATCCAGATCTGCCTGTAAAATTTCACAATCTTCTTCACTCTTCACACACCTACACAACTTTCCATCATCCGCAAACAAATTAATATAACTGTTTACTCCCTCTGGCATATCATTAATATAGACAAGGAAAAGTATTGGTGCCAGCACTGAACCTTGTGGGACTCCATTCTCCACCACCAACCAGTCCGACTTTGCATCCCTTATTACCGTTCTCATCTCCCTCCATCTCAAGTAGTTTTCCATCCACTTTAACACTTTTCCCTTCAGTCCTCCATAAATCTCTAATTTCCATAGCAGTCTCATGTGTGGTACCTTGTCAAAAGCTTTTTTAAATCCAAATATACACAGTCCATCCATCCCTCTCTCTTGTATTTTGTCAACCACTCTCGAATAAAAGCTCAGCAGATTTGTTACACATGACCTCCCTTTCCTTAAGCCAAATTGATGATCCGATAATAACTTATGATCCTCCAGGAACCGTATCCAATATTTCTTTATCACCCTCTCACAAATCTTACCGACCACACTTGTTAAAGACACAGGTCTATACTTAAGAGGCTCTTCCTTACTGCCTCCCTTATAAATGGGCACCACTTCAGCTCTTTCCACTCTACTGGTACTTCCCGGTTTCTAATGAGCACCTTATAATATCATATAATGGATCTATCAATTCTTCTCTACATTCCTTCAATAATATGCCTGAAACTTCATCTGGTCCCATCGCTTTATCATCTTTAAGTTCCTCCAACATTTTATATAACTCCTTTTTAGGTATCTTAATGTCATCCATGTGCACATTTCTTTCTACATTCTGAGGCTTTACAAACATTGTTTCTTTAGTAAATACTAAATACTGTGTGTGTGTGTGTATTTTACCTAATTGTATTTACCTAATTGTAACATACGGGAAAAGAGCTATGCTCGTACTGTCCCGTCTCCATATCTACTAATGTCCAGCTTTTTCTTAAAATCATGAATATTCCTTGCGTTGACCACTTCCACGTCTAAACTATTCCATGCTTCCACCCTTCTATGAGGGAAGCTATATTTTTTCACATCTCTCCTATAAGTGGCCATTTTAGTTTTTTCCCATGCCCTCTCGACATTCTTTCATTCCACATACACAGATCTTCCTTATCCATTTTTCCATGCCAATCATCACTCTGTATATTGCTATCAGGTCTCCCCTTTCTCTTCTGTTTTCCAGGGTCGGAATTTGCATTCTGTTCAGTCTGTCTTCATAAGTCAAATCTCTTAAGTCAGGCACCATTTTTGTTGCAGCCCTCTGTACTTTCTCTAGTTTCCTTATGTGTTTCTTTAAGTTCGAGCCCACTGTATTGTTGCATATTCAAGCCTCGGTCTTATCATTGCAGTAATTATTTTCTTCATCATTTCTTCATCTAAATATACGAACGCCACTCATATGTTCCTCAATAAGTTCAATACTTCTCCAATTATTTTGTTTATATGTCTCTCTGGCGATAGGTCATTGGTAATTGTCACCCCAAGGTCTTTTTCTTCATGACTGGTTTTATGTCTTCATTTCCTATCTTGTACATACTCCTGATTCTTCTTTCACTCTTGCCAAACTCTAATTTCTTGCATTTTGTCGTGTTGAACTCCATTTGCCATGTACAGCTCCATTTCCATATTCTGTCCAAGTCTTCCTGGAGTAGTTCGCAATCTTTGTCACATCTCACTTTTCTTAACAATTTTGCATCATCTGCAAATAGGCTCACATAACTGGACACCCCATCCACCATGTCATTTATGTAGACCAAACATTACTGGTGCCAACACTGACCCTGTGGAACTCCACTCTCCACCAAGCCCCATTCTGATGGTCTGTCCTTAATTATTGTTCTCATTTCTCTTCCTACCAAAAGTCTTCCATCCATTTTAGTAAACTGCCATGCACTCCTCCTACCATTTCAAGTTTCCAGATCAGTCTCCGTGTGGTACCTTATCAAAGGCCTTTTTTAAATCCAGATATATTCCATCAGCCCAACCATCTCTTTCCTGTATTACATCTATCACCCTCGAATAGTAACATATCAGGTTTGTCGTGCATGAACGCCCTTTTCTAAAACCAAATTGACACTCACAAAGTATGTCATTTTTCTCCAAGAAGTCTGTCCATCTATTCTTCACCACCCTCTCACACATCTTAGCTACCACACTTGTAAGTGACACTGGTCTATAGTTCAATGGGTCTCTTTTGTTACCTGATTTATAAATTGGGACAATGTTAGCTCTTTTCCAGTCTTGGGGCACTACACCTTCCCTTAATGAGGCATCAATTACTTCACAAACTTTTTCTGCCAGTTGCTCCTGCATTCTCTTAAAATCCATCCTGATACCCCATCAGGTCCCACAGCTTTTCTCACTTCTAAACTCCCCATCATATTCTTGATCTCCTCCACAGTTACTTGAAACTCCTTCATAATCCCTTTCTGTTCCATTACCAGTGGTTTGTCAAAAGCAGTCTCCTTTGTGAATACCTTCCGAAAGCATCCATTCATAGCCTCTGCCATTTCCTGGGATCCTCACTGCATACTCCATTTACTTCTAAACTTTCAATACTTTCTCTATTTTTGATGTTGTTGTTCACATGTCTGTAAAAAGCCTTGGTTGGTCTTTACATTTATCAATTATATCCTTTTCTTGTTTCTTTCTTTCTTCTCTTCTAATCAACACATATTCATTTCTTGCTCTTTTGTAACTTTCCCACTGCTTAATCCGTCTTTTCCTTCTCCACCTCTTCCATGCATCCTCTTTTCTTGTTCTAGCCTTTTCACATCTATCGTTAAACCAGTCCTGCTTTCCAACTTCTCTATGTTGTCTTATTGGTACAAATTTTTCTCACCTTCTTTGTATATTTTCATAAATTCCTTCCACTTTTCATTTGCTCCCTTAGCACTCTTGAATTTCATCCAATTTGTCTCTTGAAAGAATTTCTTTAGGTTTCCAAAATCTGTCTTGGCATAATTCCATCTTCCCACTTTATATTCTTCATTTCTTCTAGATTTCTCTTCATCTATCACCTTGAACTCCAAAACTGCATGATCACTCTTTGCTAAAGGACACTCCACCCTCATCTCCTCAATGACCATTGGCTCTGTACTAAAGACCAAGTCCAGTCTTGACGATGCTCCTCTCCTCCAAACCTAGTATCTTCTTTGACCCACTGAGTTAACACATTTTCCATTGCCAGTGTCAATAGTGTATTTCCCCATGTTGTCTCTGATCCTCCATTGACCAGTCCTCCCAACACACCTCTTTACAATTAAAATCTCCCATCATTATAGTTCGTTCACAGCCACCCAACATTTCTTCCAGACATGTTCCTGTATCTCTTATCATTTCTTCATATTCCTGTACTGACCATGCATTTGTCTTAGGTGGTACGTACACCACTATGTAGTGCCTCTTTTTCCTTCATTAGTTTCTGCTCTGATCTTTAGCACTTCTGCCTTTCCCATACCTTCTTTCACTTGATCCACCTTTATATCTTTTTAACCAGCAACATCACTCCTCCTCCCATCTTACCTACTCTATTTCTTTTCCAAACATTATATTTCCTTCTCCAACCATCATCAGGTCTTCTCACTCTCTCAGTTTTGTTTCAGTAAGACCCACAATATCTGGGTTCTTGTCCCTCAAGTAATCGTTGAGTTCTAAAATCCCGATATCACTCCATTTATGTTGGAATACATTACATTCCGCTCATACGTAAGTTTCTTTAGTCCTTTCTTGCTGTACTTTTCTGGGTTATGAACCACTTCCTCAGTCTCATATCCAAGATTCTCCAGAAAAACTCTTTCTTCTCCTCTTCTGTCCTCTCTTCATTTTTTTCAAAGCCTCCTTTCTCAACTCATTTAACATTTCTCTTTCCTTTTCACCGAGATCTCTTCTCAACCAAATCTTCCTTGTTGTTTCCTGCTGGGCTAGCCTCCATGACTTCTCCACCAATTCATCTACATCCTTTTGTGACTTAAGTTTGATTCTTATTGGCCTCATACCTTCTCCTGTGAACTTTCCAATTCTATGGAAGTCCTCTATTTCTTGTACTAGGTCTTTTCCTCCTCCTGCACCACATTAATGATATTATTTATCACCTTTTTATGTTTTCTCTCTCTCCATTTTACTCGGTGTCTTATCCTCCTCCACACCAAATATCACCACACATCTCTTTTTGTCTACAGTTTCCCTCACCAATGTCTCATTTGACTTAATAACCTTCACCACTTTCTCAGCAATCTTCTCTTCTATGATCTGTTGATCTATAATTTCAGCAAGGCCCAAAGTTTTCTCCCCAGACTCTTTGATTTCCTTTTCCAGACTTGCAAATTGGTAATTTACCTCCTTTCTTTCCACTTCCTGACTTTTTTTCCATTCAGCCTGCTTCTCCATCACTTTTCCTAAAGATTCTCCACATTTGTCGCAATTCACTTTAATTAACTTAACTTCCTCTTTCAGTACTGCATTTTCTTTCTTCATATCAGCGCACTCTTTCATTACATTGTCATAACTCGTTTCCAGGCCCCATACTTTTCAAACAGTTTTCAATTTTACCTTCCAACTCCAGAATTTTCTTCACATAAACGCTCTTCTCCATTATTCCTTGAAATCCTGTGAAGTCTGATTCATCCTTCGAGTTCACGGCCGCCATGTTGCGCAGATGTAAACAAACTTCAGCTGATGGCTCAAACGCAGGCTACAGTTTATATTCACCTTCCCTGGACATTATTTTGCTAATCAACAGTTAACATGACTATATGGAGACGGGACAAACATTACAAGCTCCTTTCCCACCTTGGTTACTCTTAGGCAATAGTAACTGTAGAATTAGAGATGATTGCTCTGGAGCTCAGCGACCACATCCGCCATCGACGGTGTGTGTGTGTGTGTGTATTTACCTAATTGTATTTACCTAATTGTAACATACGGGAAAAGAGCTATGCTCGTGTTGTCCCGTCTCCATATCTATTAATGTCCAGCTTTTTCTTAAAATCATGAATATTCCTTGCGTTGACCACTTCCACGTCTAAACTATTCCATGCTTCCACCCTTCTATGAGGGAAGCTATATTTTTTCACATCTCTCCTATAAGTGGCCATTTTAGTTTTTCCCATGCCCTCTCGACATTCTTTCATTCCACATACACAGATCTTCCCTATCCATTTTTCCATGCCAATCATCACTCTGTATATTGCTATCAGGTCTCCCCTTTCTCTTCTGTTTTCCAGGGTCGGAAGTTGCATTCTTTTCAGTCTGTCTTCATAAGTCAAATCTCTTAAGTCAGGCACCATTTTGTTGCAGCCCTCTGTACTTTCTCTAGTTTCCTTATGTGTTTCTTTAAGTTCGAGCCCACTGTATTGTTGCATATTCAAGCCTCGGTCTTATCATTGCAGTAATTATTTTCTTCATCATTTCTTCATCTAAATATACGAACGCCACTCTTATGTTCCTCAATAAGTTCAATACTTCTCCAATTATTTTGTTTATATGTCTCTCTGGCGATAGGTCATTGGTAATTGTCACCCCAAGGTCTTTTTCTTCATGACTGGTTTTATGTCTTCATTTCCTATCTTGTACATACTCCTGATTCTTCTTTCACTCTTGCCAAACTCTATTTTCTTGCATTTTGTCGTGTTGAACTCCATTTGCCATGTACAGCTCCATTTCCATATTCTGTCCAAGTCTTCCTGGAGTAGTTTGCAATCTTTGTCACATCTCACTTTTCTTAACAATTTTGCATCGTCTGCAAATAGGCTCACATAACTGGACACCCCATCCACCATGTCATTTATGTAGACCGCGAACATTACTGGTGCCAACACTGATCCCTGTGGAACTCCACTCTCCACCAAGCCCCATTCTGATGGTCTGTCCTTAATTATTGTTCTCATTTCTCTTCCTACTAAAAAGTCTTCCATCCATTTTAGTAAACTGCCATGCACTCCTCCTACCATTTCAAGTTTCCAGATCAGTCTCCGGTGTGGTACCTTATCAAAGGCCTTTTTTAAATCCAGATATATTCCATCAGCCCAACCATCTCTTTCCTGTATTACATCTATCACCCTCGAATAGTAACATATCAGGTTTGTCGTGCATGAACGCCCTTTTCTAAAACCAAATTGACACTCACAAAGTATGTCATTTTCTCCAAGAAGTCTGTCCATCTATTCTTCACCACCCTCTCACACATCTTAGCTACCACACTTGTAAGTGACACTGGTCTATAGTTCAATGGGTCTCTCTTGTTACCTGATTTATAGATTGGGACAATGTTAGCTCTTTTCCAGTCTTGGGGCACTACACCTTCCCTTAATGAGGCATCAATTACTTCACAAACTTTTTCTGCCAGTTGCTCCCTGCATTCTCTTAAAATCCATCCTGATACCCCATCAGGTCCCACAGCTTTTCTCACTTCTAAACTCCCATCATATTCTTGATCTCCTCCACAGTTACTTGAAACTCCTTCATAATCCCTTTCTGTTCCATTACCAGTGGTTTGTGTGTGTGTGTGTGTGTGTCTGTATGAGAGAGAGAGAGAGAGAGAGAGAGAGAGAGAGAGAGAGAGAGAGAGAGAGAGAGAGAGAGAGAGAGAGAGAGAGAGAGAGAGAGAGAGAGAGAGAGAGAGAGAGAGAGAGAGAGAGAGAGAGAGAGTTTTTTTCATCTTCCTACGACTTGACTTCTTTTAATTAAGAGGGAAGTTTCAAGACATTTGTCCCTGACTTTCGACTAATTCTCTTTTAATCTTTAAGGGAACTAGCATTCCAAATTAATCTTTTTATATTTTTGTTGCCCTTGGCCATTTTCCCTTCTTGCATAAAAAAAAACTATTGCACAAGTTAACCAGCACTCTCAGTCTTTCATACCTTTCTCTGGTAAACTCTGGAACTCCCTGCCTGTGTCTTTGGCAGAGAGGACAGATTATGCCAATGGACACAATGTTTTGGTACAACCTGATCCCTAGGTCATGTTTAGATAAAAAACAACACTACAACGAACTGTGTTCTGCCATGAATGGCAACATCCTCACAAGAGTCTGACTGAGGAGACAAAAGGCATTGCCACCATCAACATTGGAGAAGAGGTTTGGGTGAAGCCCCCTGACACAAAGTGTACAACACAGCGGAAAAAGGGTACAGTAACATATGTGCACTCTCATAACACCCTTAGCATTGATGGAATCCCTTGCCACATCTTGAATGTAGGAAGAGTAATACCTCCACCAGAGACTAGAGAAGAAGATGAGAGTCAAGACTGAGTTCAAGAAGTTAAAATTGTTCCAAGGTGATCACAAAGAGAGAAACAACAACCAGTATGGACACAGCTTTATGAAGTGGAAAGTTGTGGGGAGGAAGTGGAGAATTAATGAATAGTGTAATTATATGTCATGGAGTGACATTGTTATTTTTTCTTTTGATGTTGCATATAATATTAAGTGGGTTCTTTAATGTAATACGTTAATGAATTGAGCTTGAGATCAGAGAGCATATGGTTTAAGTAAATATAATGAGTGAATGGTTCAAATAATCGTTAACTACTGGTTGAGGAAGGTTGGGATGTTAGCAAGGATATAAAAGGCAAGGAGGAAACAATGTTCGGTATGACTTTCAATCAACTATAGGAAACAGGAGAGGACAGAGCAGTGTTTCATTGAAGACTGGATTGTGGTTTTCCTAGTGATGATAGGAAATACTGTGATGGGACTCTGCTGGTTTTCCCCCTCTCCTGTTTGGTCAGTGTGTTTGAGTTTATCTCTGCATGGTGCAGTCTTCAAGGTTGTCAAGGCTCTGTTCAACAGTTAGTTTGGATTTTTGTGCCGACTCATTTGTGCTGTAACATTGTTCTACTAATTATCCTAACTGAGGTCAGTGAGCATGGTGCTAGCATTATTTTTTTAAGATAAGCAGGAGATTAAAGCTATAGGACAGTAGTCTGAGAAATTTGAAGTCACCCATTACAGAAACAGGCTGAATGTAAGCAAACTTCCAGCAAGAAGCAAAGAAAGAGTTGAAAGAGTTTGGCCAGGCACACTATGCCAAGTTTTTAAGCACAATAGTAGTGGCCTCATCAGGTCTATAAGCCTTCTGAATGTTTAGACCAGTGAGGATATGGAATATATTATTGTGCAGAATTTTCATAGAAGGCATGAAATAGTCAGAGTAGGAGGAAGATGGTAGAACAAATCCAGAATCATCCAAGATAGAGTTTTTAGCAAAGGTTTGAGAGAAGAGTTTAGCTTTAAAAACAGCTGAGATAGCAATGGTGGCATAAGGATCAAATAAAGGAGGAAAAGATGAAGAAGTACAATTATTGGAGATGTTGGCCAGATGCCAGAAGTCTGAAGAGAAGTAAGATCTTAAAAGATTTTTACATTTTCTACTAATGATGAAGTTTTGGTAAGTTTTGGCATGATTTGGGGACAGAAATACTAAGCACATGAAACTCAGGTGATGGAAGGCACAAGTAACTTTTGTGGGCACCTTCTCTACTTTTCACATATAGAACGAGAAAAGATTGTGTAGTGGTCTGAACCACTACACAGAGGTGTTAAATGGTAGTGAGTGGTCTAAAGCATCCAGCAAACAATATCTCACTGGGTCAACCTCAAGACACCTCAACTTGCTGGTGTTTCACATGTATCATAGTACATTAACACTTCACTGTGTACATCCACATGGTGCCCTCAGCACCACCTACCCCTCCATACACACAATAATCTCTACCCTAGCTATCTGGCACCACCCAAACTGTGGCACTCCCTGCCAAAAGTGGGTCAAATTGACTTAGACCATAAGGGTAAAAAACACACAGCACTGGAACCTTTTGGTGAGAGAACACATATATCAAGCTTTTGCACAGTCTTCACCAAGCTTTTGCTGTTACATATTTATGCAGACTCTTATTTAAGGTGCACAGATGTTAAAGCACTATACCTGGTAAGAGGGCAGATTCTAGCTCGATAGGAGGGTGGTAATTAAAAGTAGAGTGGATGGCAGTCAGCTATGTAATGACAGACAGATGTTTGGTCCCTGCCTTCTCAAGTAAGACCTGACCGACTACTATCTATGTCATTCGCATGAAGTTTGAAAATGAATCCGAGGTGAGCTCAAAATGCTTCATGGAGCCTTTCATGCTAATTGGGTCATTACAGCTGTGTTAAAGCAAGCTTTGGAAGACAGGTTGAGAGAAAGAGTGAGGAATGTAAGCCTCCATGCCAGACACTATCACTTCTATTATGAACCTAGTACACAGAGATGTGCCTCCGAGATGGAAGCAGTAGTCATTCCAAGAAAAATCACCATAATACTTCCCCAGGCTCACCCAACTGAGAAAGGCAAAATGCCTCTGCTTTGGGGATCTTGAGGAGAGATTGAAGAAATAGGACAAGATACAGATATGAGATTGGGATCAGAAGAGCCCAATGGAGAAAATAAGGTAACACCATAAGCAAAAGGATTTGAGGTTATGAAAATGTCAAGGTTGATGGGCATATTTCCAAGACAGTCAGAGATACGAGTAGGGTGTTACACTAGTAGCTCTAGTTTTGGAGCAGCGTTTCTCAACCTTTTTACCCTTGCATAATCCTTGAAAATAAATTACATGTCTCAAGGAACCCCTGTGCAAAAAGAAAATTATATACCATATATTTCTCATTTTATTTTCATTGTATTTCACGTAACAAATATCATAATATAAATTTCTGAATAACTGGTTTAAGGAAAAATAATATATCATAATATTACAATAACCAATAATTTATTGTGCATGTTTATGACGTATATGAAGTTAAATAAAAAGTCAAAAAGTGTATTAGCTTATCTCACTTGTTCTTGCGGAACCCTTAGGGACCTTTTGCGGAACCCTAGGGTTCCGGGGAACCCTGGTTGAGAAACCCTGGTCTGGAGTTGAAGATTAGTTCACTAGAATGGTCAGTAAAGGGAAGAGAAAAGCCAAAATTCCGGGGAAACATTGAATTTAGTCTACAAGAATGGAGATCTTAACAAAAGGAAAGAGATAGAATGTGATTCACTTTTGAAGTCAAATAGTCAAAAGAATTTCTTATAGTCAGAGGAGTTAAGTGAGAAATAGACAAGACAGATAAATTTAGTTAGAGAGTAACTTTAGTTTTAGCCAGATGGTTGAAAACTCAGAAGATTCAAGAGTGTGGGCATGAAAGCAAGTCATATAGATGCAGCATTCAGCTTTAGAACAAATATGAGGATAGAAAAAGTAGGAAGAAACAGAAAAGGGGCTACTGTCAGTTGCCTCAGACACCTAAGTTTCAGTGAAGAAAAGAAGAGGAAGTTTATTAGAGGAGAGGTGGCATTCTACAGATTGAAAATTAGATCTAAGACCATGAATGTTGCACAAGATAATGAAAAAAAAAATTGTGATAGGGGTGTCAAGACATTTATTGTAGATACAGGGAGAGCAGTCCAACTGGACGGTATTTATCTAGAAAATATGTGTGATTTCATGTCACTGTACATATGAAAAACATATGATTATTGAATTTTTGTTTCATCGTTTGTGTCTTTTTATTACTGTTTCTCCTAGAAATGTCCGGTGTACTTTTTTCAATATTGTGGCTATTTGGCATAAATATCATTGATATGTCTACATAACATATCTAGGAAACTATAATGCTTTTATATAATTAAGACCATCAGTTCTATCTTGTGTTTTGTTTAGTATGGAAAAAGATGACATTTCCCATTGCTCAACATAGGAGAGTGGAATGTTTTGGATGCAGCTGCTGATTGTAAGCTCTACCTACATGCTCAATAAGCTCCGCCCACTGGCTTCACTTGGATGGAAGGGAGCATACCATCATGCTGTCTCTCCTTCAACCTCTTTGATACATACATGTAAACACTTGTTATAATGAACTTTGTTACATATATTGAATTTCACATTTGTCTAATATAATATGACCTATAGACAATCAATCTTCTTTTATCAAACAAAATTTGGTAAATAAAGGTGGGGAAGGAGGGAGAGAAAATGTGAGTGGTGGTTGTGAACACACATGACCCCCACAAACACTGCCTCTGTCTCAGTCTTGCAGTGGCAGTTAAAGTAGAATATTGTTGCACTTATATATAAGTACGTATAGTATATATGTATTTTTTTTGTTTGTTTGTTTACAACACATTTCTGTTTGCTTGAATACAGTAAAAACATTTTTCATATCATTTGCAGTTTTATCTAAATTACAATAAAATGTATGCTGTACAATTTTACGTACATCTAATGAATGAGTTGTCAAGATTTATATTTCAGAATAATCTCAGTATAATTAACTTGCCCCTCATATATTAAAGTTCAGAGTGGCAGCAGAATCTCACCACTGCCTTATTCAAATCTTCTATACCATCAGTGGTCTCACTGCAATTAGTTTGTTATAAAGAAGGTTTACTATAGTAAAAATGGAGAATTCTTCATCAACTGTGCGGTCCAAAAGCGTGATGTCATGCATGACTTATAGTGCACTATTATCAAGGTTCAGAACAAAGTAGATGCTTCCAGCAATCCACTTGTCAGTGGATTGCTTTATCTGCAGTGGCCACTTAATGGGGCACAGAGGATGTAGCAACCATGTGTGTGTTTTTATGCTCAATGAAACATGCACACAGCGTAATAGTGCAGTGTGCAAAGACATTTAGTGTGGTGTCACTCAGCATCTCATTTACGCCGCTAAATCCCTCTCCAGGATGGTGTGTATTATGGGAATTTGTTTTTATTTTCCTTTTAGATTTACATATCCTGCCCCATTTTGTATGTTTTGTATGACATAGCCATCAATCAACCATTCGGTTGTTATGCAAGTATCGCTTCTCAGAGTTCGGTTACAGCAAAATCCCAGCCACCAAGAAAGTCTTTGCGTCTTTCTCCTGGTAGTGGAGCTGACATCTGCCCTTCATGGACTATTGAGGTGGAGGATAGCCTTTGCAGTGCAGTGGTTCAGAAAATTTTACCTGTATTGGTTAAAGCCATGGCAAATGAGAAGGTGAGCAAAGATTCAGTGCATCTGAGTGAGTGACACTAGTGATGATATGGAACCTGATGTGGATGATGTTGTTACACAGGGTTTGGCACAGGGTCCAACTGGTGGGTATGCGTACTCAAACCTGGCTCAGGGAGACGGTGGCGTAGTGGATGAGGTGGTGAGAATGGGATTGGGCAGACGTCCAAGCGTAGGTTCAAATCCCACCACATACCGCTTTGAAGCTATGCCATTTATCAAGTAGTTTAAAGTTACCTACATGTCACCATGATACCCAGGTTCTAGGTGGTTACACCAAAGATGTGCTTAGGTGGTAATATGGCCCCTAATATGGGTACCACTATAAATAAAATTCCCTGCGCCACTAATGGGCGGAAGCTGAACAACGCTTCCCACATATATATAAAAAAAAAAAAAAAAAAAAAGACATGTTGCTTCCCAAGTGAATCTGGGGGCTTCTACTAGTTCAGAAGGGGATTTTCTAGGTTTCCCTGTGCCCTCAGATGACCATATGGTTGTTGGACATAAACTAGGAGCAGCTTTTGATGTTGATGATGCGAATGATCCTGCTGTTACAGAGGTTCTGGCCAAAGACATCAGGGGGTTATTACATATGGTGCCTGATGATCAGAAAACTAGACTATTGGCAGAACAGTGGTCTATTTCTTCCAATATTAAGGAATTGAGGGTTCCAGTCTGATTCTCATGCTCTTTCCATTCGTGACCCTCAGAGTCACAAGATGGAGAGCAAGTTAGCCCAAACTAACTCTTTACTAGGCAAGGTACTTATTCCTTTAATTAGACTTGTAGACAGCCATGCCAATTCAGGCAATCATGCCATGGTAGAGGCATATAATGGTGTCAGTGATAGTCTTTGCATGTTGTTGCCAGTATTTAATTACTTGAATCTGATGAGGAGAGACCTCATTACAGACAATCTCTTCAGAAAATTAAGGATAAAAACATAACTGGTAAAAAATATTTGAAACCAGTATTGTTGATATTGTTAAACAGTTTAAGGAGAACCAGAAACATATTAATCCTAAAAGGTTTAAGGTGAAGAGAAACCCCACTAGCTTTCAAAAAGGATTCAGAGGTTCCAGAAACAATCCCAACCATGGGGATTTCCAGGGGAGGGAAGGTAGAGGACGAGGTACCTATCATACTAAATGAGGAATGTGATAATGCTTGTATTGTTTTTCCCCAGTACCAAGTGTTAACTTGGTATCTTCCTCAGGTGCACTTGCTTTGGTTAACACCCCAGAAAATTTTCAAGGGGTTAAAATTAAGTGTTGCTAGGATTTTAGGGCTAAATTATCCAGTGATCCTTGGGTACATAACACTGTTCAGGGAAAGGATTTGTTTTCCTTTCCTGTTTTTTCCCTCAAAATCTGATGTTTCTCCTCCTTTACATTTCTCTATCAGGGACAGACAAGCAGTTCATGCAGCCATGAAAGAGTTTATTCAGCAGCATATTGTTGAGAGAGCTACAGAGGTTTCTTTTCTAACATTTTTCCCAGAGTAAAGATAGATGGTACTGCAAGGATTATACTTAATTTAAAACAGTTGAATGAGTATGTGGAGTATCCTCATTTCAAGATGGAATCTCTTAAAAGATATTTTACCAGTGATTACAGAGAATTGCTTTTTTTGCATCCATTGACTTGAAGCATCCTTATTTTTCAGTCCTGGTTTGTGAGCCACATCATTCATGGTTGAGATTTATGTGAAATGGACTCTAATGGTAGCTTACTTGCTTGCTGCAAGGGTTTTCCTCTTCATCTCGGCTCTTTACTGAATTATTAAAGGTTGCTTTTTCCAATTTTTTGGCTTTAGGTATCCTGACTACTACTTACATTGATGATTGTCTTGTGATGGCCAATTCAAAAGAGAAACTTATTATTGATGTACAATATGTTGCCTTGACCTTGGATAAATTGGGTTTCACAACTAACATGGAGAAGTCAGATCTCCAGCCCAGTCATAAACTAGAATTTTTGGGTTTCATTTTGAACTCAAGCAATATGACTACTACACTTACACATGGTAAGGCCATGAAGAACAGGCAGTTGGGACTATAATTATTACAAATGAAGAAGATGCAAATCAGAGATTTGGCGGTTTTTATTGGGAATGTCGTGGCTGCAGGAGACTCTGTACATTGGGCCCCGTTGAAATACAAATATTTGGAAGTTCTCTTGAACAAAATTGTGGTGACTTTGAGGCCTTATTATGCCTAGATCAGAGAGCAAAGTGTCTTATACAATGGTGGACAACTAACATTCATTTGTGTGAAATTAATCTGCACATTAGGCCACTGGGCTCAACATGAAAAGGACCATATTAATATTTTGGAATTGAAAGCTGTTCTTTTTGGACTTAAAGCTCTTTTGCATAATGTCCGACATAAACATATTAGAATAAAATCAGATAATACCACAGTTGTTGCAAACATTAATAGTTATGGCAGCATTAAACAACATTTGTTAAATATAACTGAAGAAATTTTTGACTGGGTTCATGAGCAGAAAATAGACCTGTCTGCTCAATACATCCAAGGTTTCATGAATTTTACATCTGTTTAGCATTCCATGAGAGTGATTTCAATAAGGAATGGAGATTAATGCCCACAGATTTTGAGACATTTGCAGAAATTGTGGAGAATCCTCTATGGATCTTTTTGCTTCTCGCCTTAACATCCAGTTAAATCTTATATATTCTTGGAGACCAGATCCTGAGGCATTAGGTACAGATGCTTTTTCATTCTGTTAGAGCAGTGATTCACTCCTTTATGCTTTTCCTTCCTTTAGTCATAAAAGACGTCATTTGAAAAATAAGGGAAGACAAGGTGTCAGTATTAGTCATTCTGCCGGTCTGCAGAACTCAATCTTGATTTGCAGAGGTTCTTCACCTGTTGAGAGCTACACCTCGCCTTCTTCCTTAGTGGAGTTTGTATCTACCTCAGGATCCCAAACGGATACGAGTAAGGAATCTGAGATTGGCAGTATAGCCTCTGTCAGGGGATCTTTCTGCAGGGCAGGAATTTCAGAATGTATTACAGACCTTCTGTGTAAGGCCTTGGATGAGAAAACCCTTATTGCATATAGGAGGCATATCAAAGCATGGAATGAGTTTTGTTTATGAGAATAGGTTGATCCTTTTTTTTGCCCCTTTTAAATAAACTGCTGGATCATTTACTCTTTTTATTCACTGAGGGTAAAGTAGATGGTTCTGGTTACTCAATGGCACCAGGTCAGATATCTCTACAGTAGCTAAGATTAATGGGTTACCAGCAGGCCAGCATAAAATTGTATGCTTGTGTATGAGGTCAGCATTTAAACAACACTCAAAACTGCCTAGGAGTGGATTTACATGGGATCCTGATTTGCTACTAAAGACTTTTGATGGTCAGGGAAGCAATACCCAATTATTTCTTTCAATTTTAACCAAAAAAGTGACAGGTTTACTCATGCTTTTGTTTTGACAAAGGCTTCAAACCACTGACTGTTTGGTCATAAGGAATATGTTGCTTACCCAAAATGATATCATGTTTAGAATTGGTGATCCTCTTAAAACATCTAATATCAAACATCATTTGTAAAAATTAAGTTTTAGTGCTTTCCTTTGAATGTTAACCTTTGTATTATCAATGCCATAAGGACGTATTTACAATTGACTAATAAACTGAGAATAAGAATAGATGAAAATATACTTTTGTTAACAACCAGGAAACCTTTTGGGCTGGCTTCACAGGCCACAATTACTAAATGGGTCAAAGATGTAATGAAAGAGTCTGGTATAAGTGAGGTGTGGTTTAATGCCTGTTCAGTTCGGTCTGCATCCACTTCTAAGGCATTTTGGACAGGAATGCTTTGGGTAAGACTTCAAAAAGCAATTGGCTGGAGATGTGAATCTACTTTTACTAGACATTATAACAAGCCCATATTACCTGTGGGTTTCTTTGGACAGAACTTTCTAAAATGCACATTTGGTGTTTCAACCATTTTGTTATGTTGGGGATGAGGCTACGAACAGTCATGCATGACGTCACACTGTTAGACAGCACAGCCAATGAGGAATTATGAGAGCATCGTAACTTATCCTGGTAAGTGTGCAATGATCAGGGTTTCTCTTAGGTTGTGCTGTCTAACTGTGTGTGGTCATTTGTGCCAGCCCATCCCATTTCAATTCATGTTCCTTTGTTTTTGTTGTTCCTTGCATATTTGTACAGGAAGTCCTCGTTATATGGTACTTCTTTATCCAGTAAATTCACAGTTACGGAATTTGGAAATTACTACCTTCGATTTGATATACGGTAAGAAAAATTCACTGATACAGTATCCGCTCATGTCATGCCTAAACCTGCTGCTTTTCTTTTCGTGTTATTGCATCCAAACACTGAGCAATTCTTCAGCATGTTTAGTTGTTTACAGCACTGTGGAGAGTTTGATGAACACTCCAGCTAGCCCAGTGTCCACAAGCAATATGTAAACAACAGGAAACCTCAGGCATCTGGCCAAAGTGCCGAACGTCCCGCCAAAAGTCAGCTGGCGTGGGAAGTGTGACGTGGATGACGTCACAACAACAATCAGTCTCTTCCTGCGTTTCCCATTGAACAAGTGAAATCCTTACGTGTGTTTTTTTGTGGATATTATCATGACACACAGTGACACACCCATAATGGCCCCAAAACGTTCTGAAGACACTGCCGGAGTTGACAAGGCAAAGCGAAAGAGAAGTAGTCTGCCCACTCAGCGGGAGATGAGTAAGGGCTGAAATTCCTACTGTCCCTTAGCCTCGGGAGGGACATCATCTGATAGAATACATGGCAAGTGAAAGGTAAAATAAAAACATTTTCTGTTTATTTCTTTTGAGCAGTACTTTACATTTTTTTTATATGATTATTTTCATGTATTTTCATTTCTGTACGGATGACTTTTGACGTGCTGGAATGCATTCCCTATTATTACATGTTGTAATGGGTTCGGTATACATTAATTTCGATTTGCGATAACGTTTTCAGGAATGCATATATACCATATAACGAGGACTTACTGTATATGATTTTGTTGTCAGTTGCTCTTGTCATCTCTGTACTAACCAAAAATTCAGTGTTATGGTTTGACAATGGTTGTTTTTCTGGTGATGTGCTGCCCCACATCACTTTCTCATCCCCAACTCCAGATAAAATCTGAACCTGGTACCGGTGCACCGTAAGTCACACATGACCACACATAGTTGGACAGCACAGCCTAAGAGGAACCCCAATCATCGCATAGTTACCAAGGTAAGTTACGATGATCTCATAATTCTTCATTGGCTATGTGGTCTAGTAGCGTGATGTCATGCATGACCATTCATAGCCTCATCCCCAACATAACAAAAAGGTTGAAACACCAAATGTGCATACATACATGTCTATGCAAGAAACAATAAACAACCAGATATAAAACAAAACAGATCATTGCATATTTCCAGCATATGATTTCAGAATGTTCTGTTCAAAGGAACCCACAGGTAATATGGTCTTGTTATAATGTTTAGTAAAAGTAGCTTCATGTCTCCAACCAATTGATTTTTTAAGTCTTACCCAAACCATTCCTGTCCTAAATGCCTTAGAAGTGGATGCAGACCGAACTGAACAGGCATTAAACCACACATCACTTATACCCGACTCTCTCATTACATCCTTGACCCATCTAGTAATTGTGACCTTTGATGCCAGCCAAAGGTTTCCTGGTTGTTAACAAAAGTTTATTTTGATCTGGTCTTTTTCTCAGCTTGTTTGTTAATTGTAAATATGTCCTTATGGCATCAACAATACAAAGGTTAACATTGAAAGGAAAAGCATTAAAACTTATTTCTTGCAAATGATGTTTGACAGTAGAAGTTTTAAGTGGATCACCAATTCTAAAAATGATCTCATTTTGGGTAGGCAACATATTCCTGATGACCAAACAGTCAATGGTTTGAAATCTTTGCCCAGACAAAAGCATGAGTTAACCTGTCACTTTTTTGGTTAAACTTGAAAGAGATAATTGGGTATTGCTTCCCCGACCATCAAAAGTCTTTAGTAGCAAATCAGGATCCCATGTAAATCCACCCATAGGCAGTTTTGAGCAGTGGTTAACTGTTGACCTCATAAATAAACACAATTTCATGTTGGCCTGCTGGAGTCCCATTAATCTTAGCTACTGTAGAGATAGTTGATCTGGCTACATTGAGGGTACTGTAACTGTAACCAGAGCCATCTACTTTATCTTTGTTGAATAAAAAGAGTAAGTGATCCAGCAGTTTATTTAAAGGGGGTGAAAAAGAATCAAACTGTTGTCATAAATAAAACTATGCTTTGATATCGCTCCAATATGCCATAAAGGTTTTCTCATCCCAGGCCTTACTCAGAAAGTCTGTAACCCATTCCGAGATTCCTGCCCTGCGGAAAGATCCCCTGACAGAGGCCATTCTGCCAACCTCAGATTCCTGACTAGGTGTATCTGTTTGGGATCCTGAGGTAGATACAAACACCACTGAGGAAGAAGATGAGGTGCAGCTTTTAACAGGTGAAGAGCCTCTACAAACCAAGGTTGAGTTCTCCATATTGGCAGAGTAACTAATAGTGATGCCTTGTCCTCCCTTACTTTTCAAATGAAGTCTTTTATGACTCTAAAGGGAGGGAAAGTAGTGAAAGTAGTGAAACATTACTCCAACAGATTGGAAAAGCATCTGTGCCCAATGCCTTATGATCTGGTATCCAAGAATAGAAAAGATTTAACTGAGTGTTAATACAAGTAGCAAAAAAATTCATAGAGGATTCTCCATAAATTTTGCCGATGTGTCTAAAAATTGTGGGCATTAATCTCCATTATTTATTGAAATCACTTTCATGGGATACTAAATCAGGTGTAAACTTCATAGAATCTTGGATGTATTCAGTAGATAAGTCTATGTCCCACTCATGAGCCCAGTCAAGTATTTCTTCAGCTATGTTTAACAAACGTTGTTTAATACTACCATAATTATTAACCCCTTCAATACGGTGACGCCTATGTGGGCGTCATGAAGCCCCAGTAGCAAATACGGTGACGCCTACGTAGACGTCATATTTCTTTTCTGAGCTTTCTTCAGTTCAGTTGTCTCGTATAGTGTGTTGGATACCAACTACACACGACGTATGCTGTCCTTGAAATCCTAGTGCTCCTCCCACCATCCTTGTCTCCACCAATCACTAAAGATAAGCTACATGCATCCCGCCTTGTGTCTAAAATTACCCAATAGCATAGACTGTTCCCATCTCTCTCTCTATCTCTATCTCTCTCTCTCTCTCTCTCTCTCTCTCTCTCTCTCTCTCTCTCCATTCCCTCCCTCCCCATCTTCCTTTCCTCCCTCCCCATCTCCCTTCCCTCCCTCCCCCTCTCCCTCTGGCTTCACAAGCCAGAGGACCGGGGTTCGATTCCCCGGCCGGGTGGAGATATTTGGGTGTGTCTCCTTTCACGTGTAGCCCCTGTTCACCTAGCAGTGAGTAGGTACGGGATGTAAATCGAGGAGTTGTGACCTTGTTGTCCCGGTGTGTGGTGTGTGCCTGGTCTCAGGCCTATCCGAAGATCGGAAATAATGAGCTCTGAGCTCGTTCCGTAGGGTAACGTCTGGCTGTCTCGTCAGAGACTGCAGCAGATCAAACAGTGAAACACACACACACACACACACACACACACACACATTACTGTACTTTTCTGGGTTATGAACCACTTCCTCAGTCTCATATCCAAGATTCTCCAGAAAAACTCTTTCTTCTCCTCTTCTGTCCTCTCTTCATTTTTTTTCAAAGCCTCCTTTCTCAACCTCCTTTCTTTCCACTTCCTGACTTTTTTTCCATTCAGCCTGCTTCTCCATCACTTTTCCTAGAGATTCTCCACATTTTTCACAATTCACTTTAATTAGCTTAACTTCCTATTTCAGTGCTTCATTTTCCTTCTTCAAGGTGAAAAGGAAAGAGAAATGTTAAATGAGTTGAGAAAGGAGGCTTTGAAAAAAAATGAAGAGAGGACAGAAGAGGAGAAGAAAGAGTTTTTCTGGAGAATCTTGGATATGAGACTGAGGAAGTGGTTCATAACCCAGAAAAGTACAGTAAGAAAGGACTAAAGAAACTTACGTATGAGCGGAATGTAATGTATTCCAACATAAATGGAGTGATATCGGGGATTTTAGAACTCAACGATTACTTGAGGGACAAGAACCCAGATATTGTGGGTCTTACTGAAACAAAACTGAGAGAGGAGAAGACCTGATGATGGTTGGAGAAGGAAATATAATGTTTGGAAAAGAAATAGAGTAGGTAAGATGGGAGGAGGAGTGATGTTGCTGGTTAAAAAGATATAAAGGTGGATCAAGTGAAAGAAGGTATGGGAAAGGCAGAAGTGCTAAAGATCAGAGCAGAAACTAATGAAGGAAAAAGAGGCACTACATAGTGGTGTACGTACCACCTAAGACAAATGCATGGTCAGTACAGGAATATGAAGAAATGATAAGTGATACAGGAACATGTCTGGAAGAAATGTTGGGTGGCTGTGAACGAACTATAATGATGGGAGATTTTAATTGTAAAGAGGTGTGTTGGGAGGACTGGTCAATGGAAGGATCAGAGACAACATGGGGAAATACACTATTGACACTGGCAATGGAAAATGTGTTAACTCAGTGGGTCAAAGAAGATACTAGGTTTGGAGGAGAGGGAGCATCGTCAAGACTGGACTTGGTCTTTAGTACAGAGCCAATGGTCATTGAGGAGATGAGGGTGGAGTGCCCTTTAGCAAAGAGTGATCATGCAGTTTTGGAGTTCAAGGTGATAGATGAAGAGAAATCTAGAAGAAATGAAGAATATAAAGTGGGAAGATGGAATTATGCCAAGACAGATTTTGGAAACCTAAAGAAATTCTTTCAAGAGACAAATTGGATGAAATTCAAGAGTGCTAAGGAGCAAATGAAAAGTGGAAGGAATTTATAAAAATATACAAAGAAGGTGAGAAAAATTTGTACCAATAAGACAACATAGAGAAGTTGGAAAGCAGGACTGGTTTAACGATAGATGTGAAAAGGCTAGAACAAGAAAAGAGGATGCATGGAAGAGGTGGAGAAGGAAAAGACGGATTAAGCAGTGGGAAAGTTACAAAAGAGCAAGAAATGAATATGTGTTGATTAGAAGAGAAGAAAGAAAGAAACAAGAAAAGGATATAATTGATAAATGTAAAGACCAACCAAGGCTTTTTACAGACATGTGAACAACAACATCAAAAATAGAGAAAGTATTGAAAGTTTAGAAGTAAATGGAGTATGCAGTGAAGATCCCAGGAAATGGCAGAGGCTATGAATGGATGCTTTCGGAAGGTATTCACAAAGGAGACTGCTTTTGACAAACCACTGGTAATGGAACAGAAAGGGATTATGAAGGAGTTTCAAGTAACTGTGGAGGAGATCAAGAATATGATGGGGAGTTTAGAAGTGAGAAAAGCTGTGGGACCTGATGGGGTATCAGGATGGATTTTAAGAGAATGCAGGAGCAACTGGCAGAAAAAGTTTGTGAAGTAATTGATGCCTCATTAAGGGAAGGTGTAGTGCCCCAAGACTGGAAAAGAGCTAACATTGTCCCAATCTATAAATCAGGTAACAAGAGAGACCCATTGAACTATAGACCAGTGTCACTTACAAGTGTGGTAGCTAAGATGTGTGAGAGGGTGGTGAAGAATAGATGGACAGACTTCTTGGAGAAAAATGACATACTTTGTGAGTGTCAATTTGGTTTTAGAAAAGGGCGTTCATGCACGACAAACCTGATATGTTACTATTCGAGGGTGATAGATGTAATACAGGAAAGAGATGGTTGGGCTGATGGAATATATCTGGATTTAAAAAAGGCCTTTGATAAGGTACCACACCGGAGACTGATCTGGAAACTTGAAATGGTAGGAGGAGTGCATGGCAGTTTACTAAAATGGATGGAAGACTTTTGGTAGGAAGAGAAATGAGAACAATAATTAAGGACAGACCATCAGAATGGGGCTTGGTGGAGAGTGGAGTTCCACAGGGATCAGTGTTGGCACCAGTAATGTTCGCGGTCTACATAAATGACATGGTGGATGGGGTGTCCAGTTATGTGAGCCTATTTGCAGACGATGCAAAATTGTTAAGAAAAGTGAGATGTGACAAAGATTGCGAACTACTCCAGGAAGACTTGGACAGAATATGGAAATGGAGCTGTACATGGCAAATGGAGTTCAACACGACAAAATGCAAGAAAATAGAGTTTGGCAAGAGTGAAAGAAGAATCAGGAGTATGTACAAGATAGGAAATGAAGACATAAAACCAGTCATGAAGAAAAAGACCTTGGGGTGACAATTACCAATGACCTATCGCCAGAGAGACATATAAACAAAATAATTGGAGAAGTATTGAACTTATTGAGGAACATAAGAGTGGCGTTCAGATATTTAGATGAAGAAATGATGAAGAAAATAATTACTGCAATGATAAGACCGAGGCTTGAATATGCAACAATACAGTGGGCTCGAACTTAAAGAAACACATAAGGAAACTAGAGAAAGTACAGAGGGCTGCAACAAAATGGTGCCTGACTTAAGAGATTTGACTTATGAAGACAGACTGAAAAGAATGCAACTTCCGACCCTGGAAAACAGAAGAGAAAGGGAGACCTGATAGCAATATACAGAGTGATGATTGGCATGGAAAAATGGATAGGGAAGATCTGTGTATGTGGAATGAAAGAATGTCGAGAGGGCATGGGAAAAACTAAAATGGCCACTTATAGGAGAGATGTGAAAAATATAGCTTCCTCATAGAAGGGTGGAAGCATGGAATAGTTTAGACGTGGAAGTGGTCAACGCAAGGAATATTCATGATTTTAAGAAAAGCTGGACATTAATAGATATGGAGACGGGACAACACGAGCATAGCTCTTTTCCGTATGTTACAATTAGGTAAATACAATTAGGTAAATATGACACACACAAAGAAAGGAGAAAAGTGATATTAGTAGGAGATTTCAACTGTAAAGAAGTGGACTGGGAAAATTATGAAAGTGGTATGGGGGAAGAAGCCTGGGGAGAAAGATTCTTGAACCTAATGATAGACAATATGATGGACCAGAGAGTAAAGGAATGCACAAGATTCAGAGGAAACGAGAGCAGATTGGACCTAGTTTTTACAAGGGGTATACAAATAAATGACGATATAAGATATAAGTGCCCATTGGGAAGGAGTGACCATGCAATATTAGAAATAGATATAGAAGAAGGAAAGGAAGATAGAGACAATTCATACAAAGGAGACCGATTAAATTACAGAAAGGCTGATATTGAGAATCTCAAGAACTATTTTAAAAACGTAGACTGAGTGGAGATGGAAAACTCAGAGACAATGCAAGACAAATATAACTTATTTTTGGAAATTTACAAAACAGGAGTCAGGGAATATGTCCCAAAATATAGACCAAAAGAAGAAGGAAAGAAAGATTGGTTTAATGCAAGGTGTGCTAGGGCAAAGGAGAAAAGAGATGGAGCATGGAAAAGGTGGAGGAGAAATAGGAATCCAACAAACAAGGAAAACTTCAAGGCAGCGAGAAATGAATATGTTAAGGTGAGGAAGGAAGAGGAAAAGAACTTCGAAAAAGATATTGTCGAAAAATGTAAGGAGCAACCAAAATTGTTCTATAGATTCATAAATGGAAGAATTAGGCAAAAAGAAACAATAGAAAGGTTAAAAGGAGAGAACGGGATGGTGGAAGACCCAAAAAGTATGGCAGAACTATTAAATAAAAAATTCCAGGAGGTCTTTACTAAAGAATCCAAATTTGACAAAAAGAAACAATTGAAAGGTTAAAACGAGAGAATGGGATGGTGGAAGACCCAAAAAGTATGGCAGAACTGTTAAATTGTAAATTTCAAGAGGTTTTTACTAAGGAGTCCAAATTTGAAAGGCCACAGGGTAATAGAGAGACAATCTATATGAAAGAGATTAAAGTAACCAAGCTTGAAATAAAAGAGTTAATGAAGGAACTGGATGAAGAGAAGGCAATGGGACCGGATGAAGTCTCAGGCAGAATACTGAAAGAATGTAGGGAAGAACTAGCAAGTCCTATATACAACATCACAAAATGCTCAATAGAAAATGGAACAGTGCCAGTAGAATGGAAAAGAGCTGAGGTGGTTCCCATATATAAGAGCGGAAGGAAAGAAGAATCTTTAAATTACAGACCGGTATCACTAACTAGTGTAATATGCAAGATGTGTGAAAGAATAATAATAATGGATCGAGTTCCTTGAAGACAACAAATTAATATCAAATAGCCAATTTGGTTTTAGAAAAGGACGGTCTTGTGTAACTAATTTATTGAGTTTCTATTCTAGACTAGTTGATAGAGTACAAGAGAGAGAGAGGGATGGGTTGACTGCATCTATTTGGATTTAAAAAAGGCGTTTGACAAAGTGCCACACGCAAGATTACTGTGGAAGTTAGAGGAGAAGGGTGGCTTAAAAGGAAGCACATTGAAATGGATAGAAAATTATTTGAGGGGGAGAGAAATAAGGACGGTAGTTAAAGATATGAAGTCCAAGTGGAGAGCAGTAGAAAGCGGAGTGCCACAGGGGTCAGTATTGGCACCAGTACTTTTCCTCATTTATATTAACGACATGCCAGAAGGAGTGAACAGCTACATATATTTGTTTGCGGATGATACGAAACTGTGCAGAGATATAAAGCAAAAGGAGGATTGTGAAATACTGCAAGAAGACCTAAATAAGATCTGGGAATGGAGTAAGAAGTGGGAAATGGAATTCAATGTGAACAAAAGCCATGTCATGGAAATGGGAAAGAGTGAAAGACGACCTGTGGGAATCTAAGATGGGAGATGGAGTAGAACTGGAGAAAGTAAAAAAGGAAAAGGACTTAGGAGTGACGATGGAAGAAAACAATCAACCAGTAAGCCATATTGATAGAATTTTTAGAGAAACATATAATTTGCTAAGAAATATTGGAGTAACATTTCACTACATGGACAAAGAAATGATGAAGAAATTGATAAATAATAAGACCCAGATTGGAATATGCAGGAGTAGTGTGGACCCCTCATAAAAAGAAACACATAAGAAAATTGGAGAGGCTACAAAAAATGGCTACAAGAATGGTCCCAGAACTTGAAGGGATGACATATGAGGAGAGACTAAAGGCTATGGATCTACCAACCTTGGAACAAAGAAGGGAGAGAGGAGACCTGATACAAGTCTATAAATTGATCAACGGAATGGACCAAGTGGATAATGAGAAACTGATCCTGAGAGAAGAATATGACACCAAGCACAAGATCGCATAGTAAAAGCTGAGAAAGGAAGATGTCTGAGAGATATAAAAAATATAGTTTCAGAGATGTATTGAGACGTGGAACAGTTTAGATGAAGAAGTAGTGTCTGCAACGAGTGTGCACACTTTTAAAGTAAGATTGGATAAGTGTAGATATGGAGACGGGGCCACACGAGCATAAAGCCCAGGCCCTGTAAAACTACAACTAGGTAAATACAACTAGGTAAACACACACACACACACACACACACACACACACACACACACACACACACACACACAGGCAGAAGTGCTAAAGATCAGAGCAGAAACTAATGAAGGAAAAAAGAGGCACTACATAGTGGTGTACGTACCACCTAAGACAAATGCATGGTCAGTACAGGAATATGAAGAAATGATAAGTGATACAGGAACATGTCTGGAAGAAATGTTGGGTGGCTGTGAACGAACTATAATGATGGGAGATTTTAATTGTAAAGAGGTGTGTTGGGAGGACTGGTCAATGGAAGGATCAGAGACAACATGGGAAATACACTATTGACACTGGCAATGGAAAATGTGTTAACTCAGTGGGTCAAAGAAGATACTAGGTTTGGAGGAGAGGAGCATCGTCAAGACTGGACTTGGTCTTTAGTACAGAGCCAATGGTCATTGAGGAGATGAGGGTGGAGTGCCCTTTAGCAAAGAGTGATCATGCAGTTTTGGAGTTCAAGGTGATAGACGAAGAGAAATCTAGAAGAAATGAAGAATATAAAGTGGGAAGATGGAATTATGCCAAGACAGATTTTGGAAACCTAAAGAAATTCTTTCAAGAGACAAATTGGATGAAATTCAAGAGTGCTAAGGAGCAAATGAAAAGTGGAAGGAATTTATAAAATATACAAAGAAGGTGAGAAAAATTTGTACCAATAAGACAACATAGAGAAGTTGGAAAGCAGGACTGGTTTAACGATAGATGTGAAAAGGCTAGAACAAGAAAAGAGGATGCATGGAAGAGGTGGAGAAGGAAAAGACGGATTAAGCAGTGGGAAAGTTACAAAAGAGCAAGAAATGAATATGTGTTGATTAGAAGAGAAGAAAGAAAGAAACAAGAAAAGGATATAATTGATAAATGTAAAGACCAACCAAGGCTTTTTACAGACATGTGAACAACAACATCAAAAATAGAGAAAGTATTGAAAGTTTAGAAGTAAATGGAGTATGCAGTGAAGATCCCAGGAAATGGCAGAGGCTATGAATGGATGCTTTGGAAGGTATTCACAAAGGAGACTGCTTTTGACAAACCACTGGTAATGGAACAGAAAGGGATTATGAAGGAGTTTCAAGTAACTGTGGAGGAGATCAAGAACATGATGGGGAGTTTAGAAGTGAGAAAAGCTGTGGGACCTGATGGGGTATCAGGATGGATTTTAAGAGAATGCAGGGAGCAATTGGCAGAAAAAGTTTGTGAAGTAATTGATGCCTCATTAAGGGAAGGTGTAGTGCCCCAAGACTGGAAAAGAGCTAACATTGTCCCAATCTATAAATCAGGTAACAAGAGAGACCCATTGAACTATAGACCAGTGTCACTTACAAGTGTGGTAGCTAAGATGTGTGGTGAAGACTAGATGGACAGACTTCTTGGAGAAAAATGACATACTTTGTGAGTGTCAATTTGGTTTTAGGAAAGGGCGTTCATGCACGACAAACCTGATATGTTACTATTCGAGGGTGATAGATGTAATACAGGAAAGAGATGGTTGGGCTGATGGAATATATCTGGATTTAAAAAAGGCCTTTGATAAGGTACCACACCAGAGACTGATCTGGAAACTTGAAATGGTAGGAGGAGTGCATGGCAGTTTACTAAAATGGATGGAAGACTTTTGGTAGGAAGAGAAATGAGAACAATAATTAAGGACAGACCATCAGAATGGGGATTGGTGGAGAGTGGAGTTCCACAGGGATCAGTGTTGGCACCAGTAATGTTCGCAGTCTACATAAATGATATGGTGGATGGGGTGTCCAGTTATGTGAGCCTATTTGCAGACGATGCAAAATTGTTAAGAAAAGTGAGATGTGACAAAGATTGCGAACTACTCCAGGAAGACTTGGACAGAATATGGAAATGGAGCTGTACATGGCAAATGGAGTTCAACACGACAAAATGCAAGAAAATAGAGTTTGGCAAGAGTGAAAGAAGAATCAGGAGTATGTACAAGATAGGAAATGAAGACATAAAACCAGTCATGAAGAAAAGACCTTGGGGTGACAATTACCAATGACCTATCGCCAGAGAGACATATAAACAAAATAATTGGAGAAGTATTGAACTTATTGAGGAACATAAGAGTGGCGTTCAGATATCTAGATGAAGAAATGATGAAGAAAATAATTACTGCAATGATAAGACCGAGGCTTGAATATGCAACAATACAGTGGGCTCGAACTTAAAGAAACACATAAGGAAACTAGAGAAAGTACAGAGGGCTGCAACAAAATGGTGCCTGACTTAAGAGATTTGACTTATGAAGACAGACTGAAAAGAATGCAACTTCCAACCCTGGAAAACAGAAGAGAAAGGGGAGACCTGATAGCAATATACAGAGTGATGATTGGCATGGAAAAATGGATAGGGAAGATCTGTGTATGTGGAATGGAAGAATGTCGAGAGGGCATGGGAAAAACTAAAATGGCCACTTATAGGAGAGATGTGAAAAATATAGCTTCCTCATAGAAGGGTGGAAGCATGGAATAGTTTAGACGTGGAAGTGGTCAACGCAAGGAATATTCATGATTTTAAGAAAAAGCTGGACATTAATAGATATGGAGACGGGACAACACGAGCATAGCTCTTTTCCGTATGTTACAATTAGGTAAATACAATTAGGTAAATACACACACACACAGTGTGCAAACTTTTAAAGTAAGATTGGATAAGTGTAGATATGGACGGGCCACACGACATAAAGCCCAGGCCCTGTAAAACTACAACTAGGTAAATACAACTAGGTAAATACACACCGTGTGGAGACGTGCCTCCTGCTCAGCATCTAACTAACACTCACACGCTAAGCAATGTGCTTGAGTGAGAATAGTTATTGCTATTGAGGGGCAACCAGAGTGAGTGAACGAGTGTACAGAGTGAACGTAGCCTGGTGGCGTGTACATGGGAGTGATCAGAGGTGTGAGAACCTCCACACTCCAAACGACAGAGCGGGAACCACACAAAGGCCAGCCATAGCAGCCAACGCATCCCACCACACACACGTAGCTACCAGGCCTGGCCCCCAGTGACCACACACCCACATGCTCCCAGGAAGAGTAAAAAAAAATGGATAGACCGGTAAGAAATAAATTACCAAATTCAAAATATGTTGATGAGGCCCAGGGAGCAAAGCCGAAAGTGGCCAGTCAAAGCATGAGTCCATCTTCAACAGGGCAACATTGCAAGGTAGATTGGTAATGTTGGAGAAGAGATTTGAGGAGTTGGTGAAGGAATTAAAAGTTCAGAGAGTGAGGAGGAGCAGGATAGAGAATTCGCAAGGCTTTGAAGGAAAGAGTTAAGAGACTGGAGGAAAATGAAAACGATTGGTGGATGAGAATGCACACTTGAGAGTGGAGGTTGAAAAATACAAGAGACGGTTGGAGGAGAAAATGGAGAGTAGTAAAGGAGAAAGATGACTTTAAGGAAATGATTAGTGAGCAGAATGAAAGGTTTGAAAGGAATGGGAACTGAAGAAAACACAATGGACTGAGTCGATGGAAGCAGAAATGGTTGGATTACAAGAGATAATTAAAGATCAGTTGAAGGAAGACAAAAAAGAAAGGTCCCAGGAACTGGTTAATGTAATGAAGAATAAGGAAACATTGATAAGGGAAATAGCAGAAAAGAAGAAGAGTGTGTTAATATTTGGGATGAAAGAACAAAATATAACATATAAGCCTAAGAGAATTAAGGAAGAATTAAAAACGGTAAGAGATCTGTTCAAAAATCTAAATGATGATGAAAAAAAAGACCTACAAGAAGAAGTGGAAGAGATCCATAGACTGGGTCTGTATAAGGAGGGAGTGAGCAGACCGATTAAAGTAGTACTGAAGTCACAACAATCTGCGGAGGATATCCTATATAGAACATCAAAGTTAAGAGAGATAGAAGGTTGTAAAGAAGTGTTTGTGAGAAAGAATAGAAATGAGAAAGAGAGAAGATATAAGGAATTGGTGGAAGAGGCGAGAAGGAAAAATGATAAGCTGTCTGAGGAGGAAAGAGAAAAGTTTTTTTGGAGAGTTATAGGAGAGAGAGTCAGAAAGTGGTATGTGGAAAGAAGGAATACGGAGGAACCCCTAGAGGGAGCAGTGGGTGGACCGTAATGTATACTAATATAGATGGGATACTGTCAAGTAGATTGGAATTGCAAGACTATATGATAGTGGAGAAGCCTGATATAGTGTGTTTGACTGAGACAAAATTGCATGAAAAAACAAAGATAAATTTGGATAATAAATATAATATATGGAGAAAGGATAGAGAGTAAAGGTGGAGGAGGAGTTATGATTATGACGAAGAAATAAATAAATGTGGATAAGGTTTGGTATGGGAAGAACAACGCAGAAGTGATAAGCATAAGGATAAAAAGTGATGGAAAAGAATTAATAATCATGGTGACCTATGTACCTCCTAAAACAAATTCTTGGACATTAAGGGAATACGACAATATGATCAAGGATACTTTACAGAGTTTGGAAAGTGTATTATCTGGAAAAAGAAAGGTGATACTAGTAGGAGATTTTAATTGTAAGGAGGTGGATTGGGAAAATCTAGTAAGTGGTGTTGGAGAGGAAGCATGGGGAGAGAGATTTCTTAATCTAATGATGGAAAATATGATGGAACAGAGGGTGAAGGAAAATACTAGATATAGAGGAGATGATGAACCGGCTAGACTGGATTTGGTGTTAACAAGAGAAGTGTACCTATGTGGAGATATACAATACAAGTGTCCTTTGGGAAGAAGTGATCATGTGGTTATGGAAATGCAGATAGCAACAACACAGCGAAGAAAGGACGAGACATACAGGAATGGTAGATTGAATTATAGAAAGATGGACACAGAAAGTTTGAAAAATTATTTTAAAAAATTAGATTGGGAGATGTTACAAATCAGAGAAGTGCAAAAGAAATATGAGATTTTTATGAAATATTATAAAGAAGGAGTTATGAAATTTGTACCAAAGTATAAACCGAGAGAGGAAGGAAGAAAGGATTGGTTTAATGCAACTTGTGTTAAGGCTAAGGAAAAGAGAGATGTGGCTTGGAAAAGATGGAAAAGAGCAGGAATATACTAAATAAGGAGAATTATAGAGTGGCGAGAAATGAGTATGTGAGGGTAAGGAGGAGGAAGAAAGAAAATTTGAAAAAGATATTGTAGACAAGAGTAAGGAACATCCAAAATTGTTTTACAGGTTCATAAATGGTAAACTTAAAAGAGAGAGTCCATTGAAAGATTAAAAGGAGAGCAAGGGATAGTAGATGACCCTAAGAATATAGCGGAATTGCTAAATAATAGGTTTCAGCAAGTATTTACTGAAGAAACAATGTTTGTAAAGCCTCAGAATGTACAAGGAAATGTGCACATGGATGACATTAAGATACCTAAAAGGAGTTATATAAAATGTTGGAGGAACTTAAAGATGATAAAGCGATGGGACCAGATGAAGTTTCAGGAAAATTATTGAAGGAGTGTAGAGAAGAATTGATTGATCCATTATATGATATTATAAGGTGCTCATTAGAAACAGGGAAGTACCAGTAGAGTGGAAGAGAGCTGAAGTGGTGCCCATTTATAAGGGAGGCAGTAAGGAAGAGCCTCTTAACTATAGACCTGTGTCTCTAACAAGTGTGGTCGGTAAGATTTGTGAGAGGGTGATAAAGAAATATTGGATACGGTTCCTGGAGGATCATAAGTTATTATCGGATCATCAATTTGGCTTCAGGAAAGGGAGGTCATGTGTAACAAATCTACTGAGCTTTTATTCAAGAGTGGTTGACAAAATACAAGAGAGAGAGGATGGATGGACTGTGTATATTTGGATTTAAAGAAAGCTTTTGACAAGGTACCTCACATGAGACTGTTATGGAAATTAGAGATTTATGGAGGACTGAAAGGAAAAGTGTTAAAGTGGATGGAAAACTACTTGAGATGGAGGGAGATGAGAACGGTAATAAGGGATGCAAAGTCGGACTGGTTGGTGGTGGAGAGTGGAGTCCCACAAGGCTCAGTGCTGGCACCAATACTTTTCCTTGTATATATTAATGACATGCCAGAGGGAGTAAACAGTTATATTAATTTGTTTGCGGATGATGCGAAGTTGTGTAGGTGTGTGAAGAGTGAAGAAGATTGTGAAATTTTACAGGCAGATCTGGATAAGATTTGGGAGTGGAGCAAGAGGTGGCAAATGGAATTTAATCTGAGCAAAAGTCATGTGATGGAGATGGGAAGAGTGGAAGACGGCCAAGAGGGTCATATAAGATGGGTGAAGAAGTAGTGTTGAAAAAGGTGGAAAAGGAAAAGGATTTGGGAGTGATAATACAAGACCATGGGCAGTTTGAGGCTCATATTGATAAGATGTTTGGAGAAACGTATAATTTGATAAAAATATTGGATTAGCCTTCCATTATATGGATAAAGATATGATGAAGAAATTAATTAGTACGGTAATTAGACCAAGATTGGAATATGCTGGAGTGGTTTGGTCCCCTTATAAAAAGAAGCATATAAGGAAGTTGGAGAGATTGCAGAGAATGGCAACAAAAATGGTTCCGGAATTGGCAGAAATGACCTATGAGGAGAGATTAAAAGAAATGAATTTGCTTACCTTGGAACAAAGAAGAGAAAGAGGAGATTTAATACAGGTTTATAAACTGTTGAACGGACTGGATGTTGAGAGAGGAAAACTTAAATAGAACTACAAGATCGCATAGTAAAAAGATAGCCAAAGGAATATGCTTGAAGGATGTGAAGAAATATAGTTTCCCACAAAGATGTGTGGAGGTGTGGAATGGTTTGAGTGAGGAGGTGGTGTCAGCGAGGAGTGTGCATAGTTTTAAAGGAAAGTTGGATGTGTGTAGATATGGAGACGGGGCCACACGAGTATGATACCCAGGACCTGTAAAATTACAACTAGGTGAATACAACTAGGTGAATACACACAAATACAAAAACAACAAATTTTATAATCTCTCTCTCTCTCTCTCTCTCTCTCTCTCTCTCTCTCTCTCTCTCTTGTTTCCTCTCCTCCCTCCCTTCCCTCTTCCTCTCGAAAGATAAGCTACATGCGTCCCGCTTGTGTCTAAAATATTAGCAAATGTCACTCTCTCTCTCTCTCTCTCTCTCTCTCTCTCTTTTTCTCCGAAGAGAGAAGCGTCCACTTTCTTCTTCGAAGGTGATATAGTGACTAAAAAATAGCAGCATAATACACAAAGACGACAAGTATGACAAGCTTGCACGAGTTTCCCGCGCTCGGGTGCGCGGCACTACCACCCATATATCATGCAGGTGGGCTTTTTTAACATCCGGCGCGAAGGGGTTAATGTTTGCAACAACTGTGCTATTATCTGATTTTATTCTGATATGCTTATGTCAGACATTATGCAATAGAGCTTTAAGTCCAAAAAGAACAGCTTTCAATTGCGAAATATCATTATTACAGTAATTGGCCGCATATCCGGATTATAGCAGCCAAGGTCCTGGCGAATACGCGAAATATCCGGATACGCAGAATTTCCTCTCCCAACCCCGTATAATTTTAGAAAAAAACATGTATACAACCCAAATGAGTAAGAAAGCAATGAATGAAAGCACATTAAATGTATAACCTGGAACAAAAAATGGTACATAAGCAGTACAAGCAGTGGCAGGATGTACACACAACAAAGGCAGTGTCACACTACCACTTTTCTGTCAACTTTCTTAAGACTGTCAACTTTTGTCAATGCTCGTCGTCACACACAAGCTCGCTACTGCCTTTGTCGCGCTTGTCAACTGTAAACAAACATGGCAGCCCCTTCGCTCCCCAGCAAGTCGTCGTTATTTTTTCGTTCCTATTTTTGGCCTTTATTGCTCTCTATGAGAAACTCTTCAAACAGCTTTGTCCACTCATAAACAACAGAGCAGCTCATCTTGGCCAGCTGCTACTTGGAAGTTTTGCCTTGGAGCGTCGCAGTCCCAGAGAAATGTAAACAAACAATTAAACCACGTTTCACTGTTAGGGTAGAAAAAAAAAAAAAAAAAAAAATATATATATATATATATATATATATATATATATATATATATATATATATATATATGTATACAGTGCTGGTCATTGCATTATGCGGTGCCTCTGTTGATAAACAGTATGAATAATATTGAAAAATAAAGTAAAATCGGTACTTACCATCGCTTAATAGTCGATGGGCTTTCCTTTCCTCTTAATGCACTCCTTTAAGCGTGAAGGCAGTGAATTAGCAAGATTTTCAAGGATAGTGTGGTCAAAATTGAGCCATTCCTCCTTAATGGCAGTTTCTAGCTTGGTGAGGGTACTGGTGTCTTTCCCCTGCAGACAGCGCTTAATGATAGACCAGAGGTTTTCTATGGGGCTCAAGTCGGGTGAGTTGCTTGGCCAGTTACTTATGAAGTTCACTTCATAATCACTGAGCCACTGTGTCACTGATTTAGCAGTGTGACATGGTGCGCCATCCTGCTGAAACACCTCAGCACTGCACTTTTCAAAACAGCTGGGCAAATAATCAGAAAGTAACTCCAGACAGCTATTTTGATTCATCATTTCATCATGGGGAAGCACCACCAACTCACCAATGTTAAAGAATGTAAAGCATCCCCACACTATTAAAGATTCAGGATGCTTTACTGTGCGGTAAGAAAATTTAGGGTCAAGCCGATCACTTCCTGGATGCTGATAAACGTTGCCTCGAGCGTTGTCAGTCACTCTGAAGATGGATTTGTCACTCCACAACATGTGTCGCCACCTTGCCGCATCCCACTCAGTATATTTTTTAGCAAAAGCGACCCTACGCGCCTGTTGTGTAGGGGTGAGGAGCGGTTTCTTGACTGGTCAGTGGCTGCGGAAGTCAAGGTCATCATGCAGGCGGCGACGCACTGTCCTAACTGACACATTATTCAACAGATGAGGGTTTTTTTCCTTTAACAAGTGTGCAGTCATCCGTGGATTTGTAATAACTTCACGCTTGAGGATGGCCAAAGAACGATGTGAGGTTTAACGGGCTTTCCTGGGACGTCCTTTGTGGTGCAATGTGACAAGCTGCCCAGAGTCCCGAAACCGCTTGGTCCACGCTAGCACTGTTCTTTCACTTACTCCTACAATTTTAGCAATATCCTTTGTTGGAGTCTTTACCTTGTACAGATTGATGATTGATGCAATATCCTCTTTGGACAAGTTCTTTCTCCTTCCCATAATGAGACCAAATCTCAAAACAGAGAAGTAAAATGAAGAAAGAGTGTGGCCAGAGTGAGAAGCAAAGTAGCGCATAATCATTGCTTGATTATGTCACTGATCAAGTGACCCTTGACAGACAGCCAGCACATCACTCGCCTATCACATTTCACCTGCCAGACATACGATACACGACCCAGATATAACGAGTCATAAATTATAGGGACTGAAATGAATACCGTCTGCCGATGTTTTGCCACATAATGCAATGACCGGCACTGTATATATATACAGGCAACCCCCGTTTAACGAAGATTCACACAACAAAATTTCGCTACAACGAAGGTTTCATTTTACTACCATCTGCTCATTTAACGAACACCAAACTCGCTTTAACGAAGTTTTATCCAGGTAATTTTTTTCCAAATTTGAAAGCCCCACCATATCACGCAAGCTGACAGGCTTTTGAATACACCAGGAGCTGCTGGTACTAAGGCCTGCCTCAGGAAAAATCCTGTGACACCTATAGAATAAAGATCAAGATCAAGATCAAGCCTCTCGTGGACAACACACGCAACACTCACTCCCCAGTCAAAACATAACAGCCTCAGCAGCAGCTTGTCTTCCCTAGCTCAACTTACCACCAAAACGCCCTGCAATTGGCCTAGTGTTCGTAAGAAGACCAGGAAGTCTCTTACTCTCCAAATGAAGCTAGATATTATTCACAGACACGAGAGGCCAGAAAACTATAGCAGTGCTGGCCACTATCTTGACTCCATATTTCACTGTCTCTATTTTCAAGTCAGCAGACTCTATTAAGGAGGCTAGTGAGACCGTATCTTCCTTGCAAGCTAAAATAACCACTTGAACTCTTGACTCTACAATGGATAAAATGGAAAGCCTTGTGGAAATGTGGTACATAAGTTTTGTATGCAGTACAATGATGCACACTTTGTTTACATTCCACAGGTTGCCGGTTAGTGTCTTTCCCGTTTCACTCTTCCTCCCTTCATAAAGTTAAGATCATCAACATTATAAAGTTACATACATACATACATTAGTGTACATTATAATGACTTAAATTAAACTACCTAAATGTTTAACTTCATAATTCTTACTTTCATTAAACCTTTTACTGTACTATGATGCACTCTCGCTTTGCTTACTCTCAATGGAAGTTCAAATCAGGGGTTAAACTTGTTATAATCGGTTCGCTTAACGAAGTTTCGCTTAACGAAGTGTTTTTTTAGGAACGTAACCCCTTCGTTAAACGGGGGTTGCCTGTATTCCTACATAGTTGTAAATAATATACCAATATAACAATATAACCTTTTACTTACCTGAATAACCATAAAAAATTATTGGTTGAAAACTTGATAATATGCTTTGAGAGTACAAAAACTCGAGTTACGTACAAAATCGACTTACGTCATGTTTCAGGAATGTAACTCTGACGTAACTCGGGACCTTACTGTATATATATATATATATAGTGGAGACTCAATACTTGAACTTAATTTGTTCCAAATGGCCGTTTGAGTATTAAAAAGTTTGACTATTGATGCCTATAAATCAGGTAATTCGTTCCAGCCATTGCCAAACCCAAGTTTAGAAAAAAGCAGCGGTTTAATTTTGCAGTCGCCGCTAGCAATGGTGCACAGAAGCAGGGTTAGCCTATCTTTCATGGGCTTGTGTCCTGGCAAACACTTCATGTTTGGTAGTTTGTTTTTTTGTTTTTTTCAATACAGGCCAGTTTCATCACAATTAACCCCTAAAACTCGGGATGTTGGGATTTTTAGCTACCGCTAACTTGGGAGGTTTGGCGAGAAACACACAAAATAGCCTGCATTCACATACTGATTACACTTGGAAATTTAATAAACGCGTGAGAACACAAGCAACTCTTCCTCTTTGCAATGCAAAAAACCAGGAGTCCCTAGATGTCATGGTTACCAAAATATCACAGATTGAAAGAGGTGGTATCTTCGGTGTACGTGGCCTTGTGTCCGATCGGGTCCAGCAGCCTTGGCTAGAGCGATAGAAAATGAGCCCCTTGTCTCTCTCTCTCTCTCTCTCTCTCTCTCTCTCTCTCTCTCTCTCAATTAAAATGTTCACAAAGTGATCTAATTTGTATATTTTTTGCAAAAATATATATAAAATACATATAATAGGAGTTGCTGGTGGTGGTGGTGGAATGTCCTCTCCTTCGGTGGTTGAACCTACTATATGCGTATCAGAGCCCAAAACATCACTATCTTCGCTCTCTATTACTTGTATTGTAGAAACTGTTAATTCCAAAGCCCTTCTGATACCACTCTCATTCAAAAGTTATCTCCTCGTAACATGGCGAGAGACCCGAGGTGTAGAAGTAAGGCACATGGGAGAGGTGGCGGAATTGGACACCGTGAAATCACTGTCGCTCCCACCATCCATTATGGGAGTTGGTGACAGTGACATATAGCATATGTTTACTCCTGACTTGGAGGCTCGCCGTGCCTCACAACAGAATGAATTCCAGTTCTTTTCTTGAAATTCACAAACCACCCTTTACTTGCTTTAAAATCATCATTTGAGTCAGATGTAGTATCAGAAATAAGATCACGATCCAGCAGCCTAGCCTTCACACAAATTATGCCCTGACAAAGAATCACCAGCCATCTGCCTTTGGTTTATCCAATCAACAATTTTTCCATTTCTTCGCTTAAATTGCCTTTTCACACCAATCGCCACATCAGCTCTTTTAATGAGCTGTCTTCTTCAGTATTGTGGCTACTGTAGATTTAGCCATACAGTACTCTGCTGCAAGATCAGTTACTCTTCCTCCTTTCTTGTATTTATCAATAATCTCCTTTTTCCTTTTGATGGTTGTCACTACATTCTTTCTTGTAGGCTTATTCTCACCGCTAACAAGCCTCTTCAGTGCCATTGTAAGCTTCTAAATACAAAAAAAAAAAAAAAAAAGACTGCAGAGAGAAAACGCAGGACAATGTTATTTTTATGACAGTGAAGGATAAGCAGGCTGCTGTGACCCGGTGGGGCACATGGGGTGGTGGGAAGGGAAAGCTTTGTTTACAGCCATGTGGATGGACGTTCAACTAATAGTTATTTTTTCGAGTATTAAGTCGAACTTTTACGTTTGACTATTGAAAAGTTCGACTATTTTGACGTTTGAGTATTGAGTCTCCACTGTATGTATATATATATATATATATATATATATATATATATGTATACCGTATTTTACGGCTTACATGACGCACTTTTTTTCCTAATAAATACTAGTGTGTCTTCCAAGACGAATGTTGTATTGTAAGGCAACATCCAACCTCAAGTGAGCTTGGACACTTGACCAATAGCAACCTGGATTTGTATGTTGAGTCATTACATTATGATGTTAGCTAAAGTACTATTTAATTTAGCCTTTTATATTATGTAAACTCAGTACTTAGGTGTTACAAGTATTTCCAACACCATAATCCTTCCTGCAGCCTACTCAGCGTGTGGAGAAAACGGGTCGCTTCCTTGTCTCATTGCAACACACACATACATGCACACGAAAGCACACACATGCCAGGTGCCTTTATACCTTTATTAATAGAACATCCAAATGGCTTACTCATTCAAGCAAGAGTCAAAACTCCACTTGTGAATTGTATTCACATTGATAAAGCCTATGAAGCACGATTGCAAAATAAAATAAATACAAACTGCAGCACAGACACGTTTGATTTCAGCGATCGGGCAAGTGATTCTGTAATATAAACAATACATCCAAAACATGCCGTCGCCCGCCACTAAAACAAGAAGAGATTGACTGTTTCACTGTGTATATGTATTTACCTATGGTGTTTTTATTTACATAGTTTAAAATTTGTGGTGAGTGCTCCAGCAAATTTGTAATGAATGCTGAAACAATAGTGTCTTGCAGACTCCTTGCTTCTTATGTTTTTCTGTTCAGTGGTCGGGTATATGGTGAATGTGTTCTTGTATAAGAATGACTTTTTTTTCTTAGAAATTTCTTTCAAATATTAGAGTGCGTCTTCCAAGATGCAGCGTCTTGCAAGCCATAAAATACGGTAAACGATATATATATATATATATATATATATATATATATATATATATATATATATATATATATATATATATATATATATATATATATATATATATATATATATATATATATATATATATATATATATATATATATATATATATATATATATATATATATATATATATATATATATATATATATATATATATATATATATATATATATATATATATATATATATATATATATATATATATATATATATATATATATATATATATATATATATATATATATATATATATATATATATATATATATATATATATATATATATATATATATATATATATATATATATATATATATATATATATATATATATATATATATATATATATATATATATATATATATATATATATATATATATATATATATATATATATATATATATATATATATATATATATATATATATATATATATATATATATATATATATATATATATATATATATATATATATATATATATATATACAGGCAACCCCGTTTAACGAAGGGGTTACGTTCCTAAAAAACACTTCGTTAAGCGAAACTTCGTTAAGCGAACCGATTATAACAAGTTTACCCTTGACTTGAACTTCCACTGAGAGTAAGCAAAGCGAGAGTGCATGATAGTACGGTGAAAGGTTTAATGCAAGTAAAAATTATGAAGTTTAACATTTAGGCAGTTAAATTTAATTTAAGTCATACTAATGTATGTATGTACGTAACTTTATAATGTTGATGATCTTAAATTTACGAAGGGAGGGAGAGTGAAACGGGAACGACACTAACCGGCAACCTGTGGAATGTAAACAAAGGGCACATCATTGTACCGCATACAAAACTTATGTACCACATTTCCACGAGGCTTTCCATTTTATCCATTGTAGAGTCATGAGTTCAGGTGGTTCTTTTAGCTTGCAAGGAAGATACAGTCTCACCAGTCTTCTTAATAGTCTGCTGACTTGAAAATATTAGAGACAGTAGATGGAGTCAAGTTGGTGGCCAGCAATGCTATAGTTTTCTCGCCTCTCTCGTGTCTGTGAATAATATCCAGCTTCACTTCGAGAGTAAGAGACTTCCTGGTCTTCTTAGGAATGCTAGGCCACATTGCAAGGAGTTTTGGTGCTAAGTTGAGCGAGTGAAGACGAGCTGCTGCTGACGCTGTTATGGGAGTGAGTGGTGCGTGTTGTCCACGAGAGGCTTGATCTTGATCTTCATCTTGATTCTACAGGTGTCCCAGGTTTTCTCCTGAGGCAGGCCTTAGTATTTGCGGCTGCTAGTCTATTCATAAGCTTGTCGGCTTGCGTGATACGGCGGGGCTTTCAAACTTAGAAAAAATTACCTGGATAAAACTTCGTTAAAGCGAGTTTGGTATTCGTTAAATTAGCAGATGGTAGTAAAATGAAACCTTCGTTGTAGCAAAATTTCATTGTGTGAACCTTCGTTAAACGGGGTTGCATATATATATATATATATATATATATATATATATATATATATATATATATATATATATATATATATATATATATATATATATATATATATATATATATATATATATATATATATATATATATATATATATATATATATATATATATATATATATATATATATATATATATATATATATATATATATATATATATATATATATATATATATATATATATATATATATATATATATATATATATATATATATATATATATATATATATATATATATATATATATATATATATATATATATATATAAATACACATCTATATATATATATATATATATATATATATATATATATATATATATATATATATATATATATATATATATATATATATATATATATATATATATATATATATATATATATATATATATATATATACACAGTGGAGACTCAATACTTGAATGTCTAAATAGTCGAACTTATCAATAGTCGAATGCAAAAGTTTGACTTAATACTCGAAAAAATACCTATTAGTTGAACATCCGTCCCCGTGGCTGTAAACAAAAAAGGCCTCATCCTTCCCGCCACCCCTTGTGCACCACCGGTCCACCACAGCCAGTTGATCCTTCGCTGTCATAAGAGTAACACTGAGCTGTGCTTTCATCCTTTCCGCCACCCCACGCGCCCCACAGGTCCACCGCAGCTAGTTGATCCTTCGCTGTCGAAAAAATACTGCTGTCCTGCGCTTTCATCCTTCCTGTCGCCTCACGTGCCCAACCAGTCCACTGCAGCCAGTTGATCTTTCGCAGTCATAAAAATAACATTGCCCTGTGCTTTCATCCTTCCCGGCGCCCCATGCACCCCACCGGTCCACCACAGCCAGTTGATCCTCCACTGTCACAAGAATAACATTGTCCTGCGCTTTCATCTTCCCCGTTGCCCCACGCGCCCCACCAGTCCACTGCAGCCAGTTGATCCTTCACTGTCGTAAAAATAACATTGTCCTGCACTTTGTCTCCAGAGTTTTTATTTTTTTTATTTTTTGCATTTAGAAGCTTACAATGGCAGTGAAGAGGCTTGTTAGTGGTGAGAATAACCCTACAAGAAAGAATGTAGTGACAACCATCGAAAGGAAAAAGGAGATTATTGATAAGTTCGAGAAAAAAGGAAGAATAACCGATCTTACAACTGAGTACTGTATGGCTAAATCTACAGTAGCCACAATACTGAAGAAGACAGCTCATTAAAAGAGCTGATGTGGCGATTGGTGTGAAAAGGCAATTTAAGCGACCTGCGGCAGTGGAAAAAATGGAAAAATTGTTGATTGGATAAACCAAAGGCAGATGGCTGGTGATTCTTTATCAGAGGCCATAATTTTTTGCAAAGGCTAGGCTGCTGCATCGTGATCTTGTTTCTGATACTACATCTGACTCCAATGATGATTTTAAAGCAAGTAAAGGGTAGTTTGTGAATTTCAAGAAAAGAACTGGAATTCATTCTGTTGTGACGCACGGCGAACCCGCAAGTGCTGACAGAGTTGTCGCTGAGTTTGTGGATAAGGAGCACTTAAGCCCACAACAGATCTTTAATTGTGATGAAACTGGCCTGTTTTGAAAGAAAAAAAAAAAAAACTACAAAACATGATTTATATAACAAAGGAAGAGAAGTGTTTGCCAGGACACAAGCCCATGAAAGACAGGCTAACCCTGCTTCTGTGCGCTAATGCTAGCTGCGACTGCAAAGTTAAACCACTGGTTTTTTTCTTAACTTGTGTTTGGCAATGGCTGGAATGAATGACCTGATTTATAGGTATCAATAGTCAAACTTTTTAATACTCGAACAGCCATTTGGAATGAATTAAGTTCGAGTATTGAGTCTCCATTGTATATATACAAATATATTTAAATCTATTTATCAAGATTCTATTAATTTGAGATTATAGCATGATTCCAATTAACAAGAAAATTAATTTTATTATAAAAGTGTTGATTAAAAGCCATATATCTTAATTTGACTAAAAATTGACTCTAGAGGAAAATAGGCAATTACTGTATTATTATTTTTTATCTATTTTTTATTTATTTATTTTTTTACGGTAAGGCTTATATCACCTATAGGCACACTTGAAGAGTATTTAGGAAGTGTTGTTCAGCTTCCGTCCATTAGTGGCGCATACAATTTTATTTATAGTGGTACCCATATTAGGGTACCACCCATATTAGGGTTACACCCAAGCTCATCTTGGGTTTAACCACCTAGAACCTGAGTATCATGGAGACATGTAGGTAACTTTAAACCACTCAACAAATGGCAAAGTGTTTTATGGCTATGGTCCTTTTCATGTTGAACCCAGTGGTCAGCAGTAATGAATTCATCTGTACAAGCCCCGTAATCAGACAATGAAGTATCTGTGGATATAAATAAGTCTAGGGCTGATGTGCATATTGATTTCACACACAAATGAATGTTAGTTGTCCACCAACATATACAAAACTTTGCTCTCTAATCTAGGCACAAGGTGTCAAAGTCACCACAATTTTGTTTAAGACCTGATGTGCATATTGATTTCACACACAAATGAATGTTAGTTGTCCACCAGCGTATACAAAACTTTGCTCTCTGATCTAGGTACAAGGTGACAAAGTCACCACAATTTTGTTTAAGATCTTCATTCCTCAGAACTTCTAAATATTTGTATTTCAATGGAGCCCAGAGTACAGAGTCTCCTGCAGCAACTACATTACCAATAAAAACTACCAGAGCTCTGATTTGCATCTCATCCATTTGCAATAATTGTAATCCCAACTGCTTAATCTTTTTGGCCTTACCCTGTGTGAGTGTAATAGTCATATCACTAAAGTTCAAAATAAGACCCAAGAATTCTATTTTATGACTGGGCTGGATATCTGACTTCTCCAGATGGTGGCGTGGTGGAGAAGGTGGTTTCTTACCAAGATTACTTACCAAGATGAGGGTCTTGCATCTTCCAACCAAAACTACTAGTGTACCGCTGAAGGACTGCAGGACAGTTGGCTAGTTTTAGATGCAGAACATAACTCACATAAGGACGTAGCTAACAATACTCATAAAGAAGATGACCCAGGAATTGTTCAAGCAAATGTTTGAAGAACTGGAGAGATTGAGCTGACACAACTATTTCTGGTAGAGAATTCCAGTTGTTGATGACCCGTAATGAGAAGAAACGACTTCTAACGTCAGTGGAATGATGAGGCACTAAGATCTTCAAACTATGGTCCCTTGTTCTACTCAAAGTGGCTCTAGAAAACAGACCATTTAGTTGAAGACTCAAACCACTCAAAATCTTCCTTACTTGAATCAAATCAGCTCTCATCAATCTACCCTTAATAGAGAACAATTTCAGTCTAGATAATGTTTCTGTGTATGGTAGGTCACCAAAACCTTCAGTCTTTTTAGTCCAGCTCATCTGAACAGACTCCAGCATGCGTACATCATCCAGGAAGCCAGTATTCCAAACAACACTACCAAAGTCAATAATAGGCCGAACATGTGTGACAAAAATCTGATATATGAAAGGTGATCTCCATAAGGTGCCTCTAAGAATGTTGCTGGCAACACCATTAGCTTTGCAGCAAAATTCATGGATGTGAAGGTGGAATTTCAGTGTTGAGTCGACTAGAATACCAAGGTCTCTTACAGAATCTTTGTGAGGAATGGGGTGATTTCCTAGGAGGTTGACATGATGAGAAGCTGGAATGTGTCTTGAGAAATGTATACAAGCACATTTGTTTATGGAAAAGGAAAGACCCAAAGATAGACTTCTTTGGTATAGCAACAAGACATCATTTTGTAAAGACATAATAGCATCACAAGCATTTGATTTCTTTGATGGAACAACAAGATACATTTTGAGATCATCAGCAAATAAAAAATAAAATTCTTTTTTTTTATGTAGGGGAGAGGGCCAGCCAAGGGCAAGAAAAACAAAAGATAAAAAAAAAGGCCCACTTGAGAGCTGGTAATTAAGATGAGAGGTGACATGGTTAATATCGATTAAAAACAATAGGGGGACCACGGACTGAGCCCTAAGGAACACCACTAGGAACGTCAGATACATGACTAGAGGAGTGATGAACAACAACTTTAATTTTCTGACAAGTAAGAAAATCACAGAGCCAGACAAGCAGTGGATTTCTGATACCAATTTGAAATCATTTTGATAATAAGACTTGGTGGTTCACAACATCAAAGGCCTTACTGTAATAAAAAAGAAGTAGAACATCCACATCCAAGCCTTGGTCAAGATGAAAACTAACATAATCATAGGTAAGGAGAAGTTGATCAGAAACAGAAAATCCAGAACGAAAACCAAAATTGAGATACAGAGAGCAAGTCATTACTGTCCAGGTAACCATAAAGTTGAGAGATAATGAGCCTTTCCATAGTTTTATAACAGACAGAGGTTAGACTTATAGGCCTGTAGTTTGAAGGACTGGAATGTAAGCCCCCTTTAAAAAGAGGCGTCAGCAAATTTCCAGACAGAGGAAACCTTCATAGAAAAAATGCTTTTGCAGAAGATTAGATACAAAGGATAGCATAAGGCAGGGGCACACTTTCTGAACACAATACAGGGGAGGCCATCAGGACCACAACTATGAGATAATTTAATCTTATTTAAGCCACCATAACATCATTTACTGTGAATTCCTTGAAAACAAAAAGAGAGTTGGCTATTTGATGGGGGTTAGGATCTGGCAGTGAACCTTGGACAAACACCAATGAGAAACACTGCACCAAGCAATCTGCCATACTATTACAGTCCTCTACCCAAGACCCATCAACCAGGAGAGGGCTTACTGTAGGGGGATTGATCTTCTTCCATAAGTAACCGTGAAACCTCCGGGTATCACCAGAGGCAGCTAAGGAATACTCATAATTACTAATTGCAAGGTTAACATCATTTCTATGTTGAATATTCAGATCCCTAAAAAGAAACCAGCTCCTCACGGTTAAAGCGGAATGTCGACCATGAGAGCTTCTTAAAAGCTTGTGGTTGTGCCAAGCTACTCCCTGTCTCCTCTGGAGGTCCTTACAAATAGAATTGACCCAAGGTGGTCCTCTAGATCTATCAAAATTTGACTGGACTGGAACAAACAGTGAAGGCATCCATTAGAATCTCAGTAAACTTTGCGTAACACTGTTCTACATTGTGACCACTAAATAAGGAATCCCAGTCAATACCAGACAAATAATATTGCAACTGGGGAAAATTGCAACGAAAACAGTCAAAATGATCAGGAGGGATAACTGAAAAGGAGATAGATGAAAATGGTAGTGTAAAAAGAATACCTACATGGCCACAGCCTGGAGGTGAAGCAATGCTGTCAAGTCTAGATCGTGAGCATGGGATCAGGCAGATGTCCACGCGTAGGTTCGAATCCCACCCTGTACAGCCTTAAACACTTTGCCATTTGTCGAGTTGTTTAAAGTTACCTACATGTCACCATGATACCCAGGTTCTAGGTGGTTACACCCAAGATGAGCTTGGGTGGTGATATGGGCCCTGATATGGGTACCACTATAAATAAAATTGCCTGCAACACTAATGGGTGGAAACTGAACAGTGCTTCCTACACACTCTTCAAGTAAGCCTACAGGCGCTATAGACCTTAACGTAAAAAAAGAAAAAAAAATGAGTTGTGAGACCCAGTTTATCCAAGGTCAAGGCAACATAATGTATATCAGTAATAAGTTTCTTTTTGAATTTGCCACCACAAGACAATGATCAATGTAAATAGTAGTCAGGATACCTGAAGCCCGAAAATGGGAAAAAGAAACCTTTAATAATTTAATAAAAGAGTCTAGGAGAAGTGGAAAATCCTCAAGTAAACAAGTAAACTGCCATGAAAGTCCATTCAACATAAATCTTAGCCATGAATGATGTGGCTAACAAACCAGGACAAAAAATAAGCATGCTTCAAGTCACAGATACAAAAGAGCAATTCTCTGTAATCAGTGGTAAGATATCTTTACGAGTTTTCATCTTAAAATGAGGATATTTCACATACTCATTCAACTGTTTTAAATTAAGTATAATCCTTGCAGTACCATCTTTCTTTACTCTGGGAAAAATATTAGAAAAGAAACCTGAAGAAACATCTGTAGCTCTCTCAACAATATGCTGCTGAATAAACTCTTTCATGGCTGCATGAACTGCTTGTCTGTCCCTGATAGAGAAATGTAAAGGAGGAGGAACATCAGATTTTGAGGGAAAAACATGAAAGGAAGACAAATCCTTACTCTGAACAGTGTTATGTACCCAAGGATCACTGGATAATTTAGCCCTGAAATCCAAGCAACACTTAAACTTACCCCCTTGAAAATTCTCTGGGGTGTTAACAAAGTACATGCACCTCGGGAAGATACCAAGTTAACACTTGGTACTGTAGAAAAAATAATATAAGCATTGTTATCATATTCTTCATTTGGTATTATAGGTATCTTGTCCTCTATCTTCCCTCCCCCGGAAACCCCCACATTTGTGGTTGTTCCTAGAACCTCTAAATTCTTTCTGAAAGCCAGTGGGGTTTCTCTTCACCTTAAACTTTTCAGGATTAATGTGTTTTTGATTCTCGTTAAACTGTTTAACCATATCAACAATACTGGTTTCAAATAATATTTTACTAGTTATGTTCTTATCCTTAACAGTTTTCTGAAGAGATTTTGCTTTAAGTTTCTCTGTAATGAGGTCTCTCCTCATCAGATTCAAATAATTAAATACTGGCAACAACATGCAAACACCATCACTGACACCATTATATGCCTCTACCATGGCAGGATTGTCTGAATTGGCATGGCTGTCTACAAGTTTAATTAAAGGAATAAGTACCTTGCCTAGTAAAGAGTTAGTTTGGGCTAACTTGCTCTCCATCTTGTGACTCTGAGGGTCACACGTGGAAAGACCATGAGAATCAGACTCTGGAATCCTCAATTCCTTAATATTGGAAGGAATAGACCACTGTTCTGCCAATAGTCTAGTTTTCTGATCAGGCACCATACGTACAAACCCCCTGATGTCCTTGGCCAGAACCTCTCTAACAGCAGGATCATTCGCATCATCAACATAAAAAGCTGCTCCTAGTTTACAACCAACAGCTATATGGTGATCTGAAGGCACAGGAAACCCAAGAAAATCCCCTTCTGCACTAGTAGAAACCCCAGATTCACTTGGGAGGGAACATGGGAAGCCTGAACTGGAGTTGGGTACGCAGACCCACCAGTTGGTTGATGATGGCTATGTCATACAAGACATACAAAACGAGGCAGGATATGTAAATATAAAAGGAAAATAAAAACAAATTCCAATAAAACATACCACTCTAGAGAAAGACTTAGTGAAATAAACAAGACGATGACCGAATGATCTCCTCTGGGTGACTCCACACTGAATGTCTTTGCACACTGCACTTATTATGCCCTGTGCATGTCTTGTTGAGCAGAAAACACATGCAAAACTGCCACATCCTCCACGCCCCATTAAGTGGCCATGGTGCAGAAAAAGCAACCCCAGAGAGCCACCATGTAGAGACACACAGTAAACTCCAACTCCATTAAGGAGCTGCCGACGAGTGACCACACGTCTGAGCACTGGAAGGGTCTACTGTATTCTGAGTCTGGTACTGGCACACCATAAGTCATGTATGATGTCACGCTGTTGGACAGAGCAGCCAATGAAGAATTATAAGATCATCGTAACTTGCCCTGGTAAGTGTGTGATGATCAGGATTCCTCTTAGGCTGTGCTATCAAATTATGCATGGTCTTGCATGCCTACCCATCCCATTTCAATTCGTGTTCCTTTGTTTTTGGAGTATTGTTTGCTACATAGTTCATGCTAATATATTGTCTGTATATGATTTTATTGTCATTTGCTTTTGTTAACTCTGTGTTAACCTAAATTCAATGTTATGCTTTGTGAGTGTTGTTTTCTGGTGATGTACTTCCCCACATCACCTCATCCCAACTCCAGATGAAATCTAAGCTTTGGTACCAGCACACTGTTAAGTCACGTATGACAAGGCATAGTTGAACACCACAGTGTAAGAGAAACCCCGATCATCACACATTTACCACGGTAAGTTACGATAATCTTATAATTGCTCTGACTTGTATGTATTAGTTTTGAGGATTATTTATTAGAATGTACAGAACTTAACACAAAATTTAGGAAGCTACAAAAAGAGAAGCCACAGAATGCTTAACTTCTGATCTTTTTATAATTTCCAAAAGGGGCAAGACAAACAAACCACGTGTTGTTAATTGTTTCAAGAACTCTATCATCTACCCATATCACAACCTTCCAGACAACTGTCCCTTCTAGCTCCAATGCCATTCAATTATTCTGTCTTCTACATAGAAAATACTTGATTGTCCTTCTCTAGAAATCTCAGAGGAAGTTTCATATCTCATATGAACATAATGCAGAGGAAGATGCAACAACACAACAAGCTCATGCATGGCAGTTTCTCTATAAACCATACCTTAACATATCTGATTATCCATATCTATAACATAACTAATCTTTTAACATTCCCTACTGACTCAGTATGGAATCTTGTTGCTAAGTCTGTTCCAATATCATTATTTGAGAATTTTTTTTTTTTAACTCTCAAATTATATCATGTTTGAAGACTTTACTCCTATAGGTTTATTCTGATTACTTATCCTTAAGACCTTCCTTAAAAGATCTTCATTTAATCCCTTATAACATTCAAATACCTCTATCAGAACCTCCCAGATTCATGACTTAATTTAAGAGCTAATCTCCCCCTTGTAAAGAATGTGTTGCATTCTTTATATATTTTTAGTCAGTTTCCTCTGAAATGATGGTAATAAGCCTACATCCTTCCAATTATATGAGGACCAGAACCATACACATTATAATCTTCTTGCCCTATCCATCCACTCCTACGCTGATGATACCACCCTTCTGGAAATCAACAGATCATGCAGGGATGCCACAGAATGCCTGACTTCTGATTTTTCTAGATTTTCGATTGGAGCAGAGAAAATTTAGTAGTTTTCAATGCTACAAAAACTCAATTCCTCCATCTATCAACTTAATACAATCTTCCAGACAACCATCCCCTCTTCTTCAATGATACTCAACTGTCTCCCTCTTCCACACTGAATATCTTCAGTCTGTCCTTTACTCATAATCTTAACTGGAAACTTCACATGTCATCTCTTGCTAAAACAGCTTCTATGAAGTTAGGCATTCTGAGGTGTCTCCACCAGTTTTTCTCGCCCCTCCAACTGCTAACTCTGTACAAGGGCCTTATCTGCCCCTATATGAAGTACTCTTCACATGTTTGGAGGGGTTCCCCTCACACAGTTTTATTAGATAGGGTGGAATCCAAAGCTTTTCATCTCATCAACTCCCTCCCTCTGACTGACACTCTTCAACCTCTATCTCACCTCCAAATTTTGCATCTCTTTCTATCTTTTATCACTCTTTCCATGCTAACTGTTCTACTGATCTTGGTAACTGCATGCCTCCCCTCCTCCTGCGAGCTCGCTGCATAAGGCTTTCTTCTTCTTCTTCTCATCCCTATTCTGTCAAACTCTCTAACGCAAGAGTTAACCAGTAATTTCAATCATTCATACCTTTCTCTGGTAAACTGTGGAATTCCCTACCTGCTTCTGTATTTCTGTCTTCCTACAACTTGAATTCTTTTAAGAGGGAGGTATCAAGACATTTGCTCCTTAATTTTGGCTAACTCTTTACTATTCTTTTAGAGAATCAGCACTCAAGTGGGCCTTTTCTTTTAATATTTTGTTGCTCTTGACTGGCTTCTCTCCTGCATAAAAAAATCTAAGTGAGATTTCACTAATGCCAATAAGAACTTTGAGCATGAAATTAATAATGGCATTGGACAAGCACTGGAGATAAAACTTAATGAAAAACTAGACACTGTGAATGGAATGTAATATTTGTAGTAATATTTGTATGTGCTTTCATATTAGATGATATTTTTCCAAACAACTTTTGCTATGCAAATGCCATATGCATTTGCTCATAAACAAAAAAATTCTAACAGAAACTGCAACCAAGAATGGATATAAAAAGAATAATTCTCCAGTCAGACAGTCCAGCCTGTTTATACAGGAAGTTTAGTTAGTCGTTATTTGTTATTACACATACTATTACCCATAATTATTGATTATTACTTAAACCTATTCTCACAGCAAATTTACACCATGTCTAACAGCTCGAGAAAAAAAAAACAAAAGAAATACTTCAGGTGCCCTTTTTCATTTTCTTTAAGAAGACACCCAGCCTGTTTTCTATTCCCAGGTACCACCCATCAGGCTGATTCCCTTCATTCATCTCTTTGCTGTCACAGGGCTTACATATTGTCTTCGGCTCAGTACTTACACCAGCTAGTTGTTGTTTATTTTTTTCTTTTCAGCAGCGGTTGGGTTTGCCTTTCATTGCTTCTTGATTTGTCTGTCTTCTACAAGATTTTAAGTGTGTTATAATGCCACATAAGTGAGTAAAGTGTTCTCGTTTCCTCCTGTCACTTATGGTGGACCCTCATGGGGAGTGTCTGTCATGTAAGGAAGTGTTTTGTAGCCTTGCTTCCCATTGTGATTGCTGTAAGGCCTTGTCCCACGACCAGTTTCTACATCTTTTGGAGAGTATTAAAGACTATAATGAGAGTAGGAAGGCTTCTTCTTGCAGTTAGCATAAGTCTTTCCTTTCGTCATGGCAGCTGCAGCAACGCATGTGTAGGATGAAGGAGACATTGGACTGGCTTTCCCACTTACTCTCCTCTTCCTAGGGTTCTCCCTTCTCTGGTTTCTAGACACCAACTTCAAAGGTTCCCAGCTGGGAACGAGTGGTGCTATGCAGAAGCCAGGGCAGGCTGGACCAGCTAGTGTCGCTGGTCCCGAGGTCAAGGTGGTACCAGCATCCGCCATGGGCCCAACAACAACAGGTGGCTTCCATGCCCGGTTCTTGGGACAGGTAAGGCAGTGCACAGTGCCCTTGGTGCTTTCTGCACTGTTTATGGTCATGGGGTTGGCAACAACCATCCAGGTCCCATGCCCACTACCCAGGATATGGAGGTCAGCATCTGCCATACAACTCCCAAGCCTGGCAGCCAGACTCCTATCTGGGATATTGATGGTGGCATCTGCCATATGGCTCCCATGCCTGGTGGCCAGCCTCTTATCCCCTCCCATGGTTTTATCCACGGTAGTTAGTTAGTTTATTGACAAAATAACATTTGAACATTTACATTATACATACAGTAAAACCTCAGCTCACGACCATAATTCGTTCCTAAATCCTGTTCGTCACCCAATTTGTTCGTTCCCTGAATCAATTTTTCCCATAAGAATGTATTGAAATACCATTAATCCGTTCCGGACCAAAAAAAAAAATCATACTTTTGTCCATAAAACCCATTAAAAATAAACCTTTAATGTATGCATGACATGAACGAAATAATTATAAAAAGCCTAAATTGTTTTACTTACCTAAATGCTATCAAAATGATAATAAAATGAATAAAAAAGAAAAGGTTATTTACTTGAGAGACTGGACGTTGATGGCATGATGGAATGGAGGAGAGGAGGATGGGGAGGAAGACGGACAAGATCTGAGAAGACAGTCATGAGAGCGAACTTTGGATGTGTGCAGCGTGCCAGAGCTACACAACAGCTGTGTAGCGTCACAAGTCAGTGCCGCTATGTGGGGCCCCGTTATAGTGAACATCAGCGTGGGAAACATGGAAAGATTGCCAGTCTTCGTCTCTGCCTTGGAAGACCCTTGCCTGCTGGGGATTGACTTCCTCACGTGTGTGGGAGCAAGTTCAGACTTCCAAGAAAAGAAGTTAAAGGTACGTGGCCAGGAAGTTCCTTTGATTCTCGGAGGTGATGCTCAGTGTGAGAGGAGCGGGCAGTAGGGCGGTGTTCCTTGCCAGGCGAGCGAGGAAACAGCTGCGATGGATATGCCACAATCTGCAGTACTTGGACATGGCCAGGATGATGATGACAGCAACGCTGAGAGCCACCAGAGCAGCGAAGATAACGCCGAGGAAGCTACAGTAGAGTGCGCCAGTAACATCACCATGCCCAGGAAAAACAGGAGAAAATCGTGGTGGCACGGAGATTATGTTATGTAATATTTTTTGTATGTTCCTGTTTCTATTTTCTTTTGTGCTTATGTTTTGTTTTGTTGTTGTGTGATAGCCGGGTTGGCTATCACATAAACGGCTCGAGCCGTTTAACCGCGTTCATCCCCGTTTAACCTTGTTCATCCCCCGAAATATCGTTCGTCCCCTGGGTCGATATATTGACAAATTTTTTGGTCTTTTCCAAAATTGTTCGTTCTTAGAGACGTTTGTCAAGCGAGGTTTTACTGTAACTGTATAAGGCACATACATAATAATACAGTAAGGTCTCGGTTTACGTCAGAGTTATGTTCCTGAAACATGACGTAAGTCGATTTTGTACGTAACTCGAGTTTCCGTACATTTCAAAGCATATTATCGAGTTTTCAACCAATCATTGTTTATGGTTATTCAGGTAAGTTAAAGGTTATATTGTTATATTATTTACAACTATGTAAGAATATGAAACATAAGCTTATTTTTATTGTTGATTAGGGCCACGAACGCGAAGGACTGTAGGTTGCTGAGAGGGGTGGACGCCTGAGGCCGCCAGGAGGGTGGGCAGGTCGAATGTTGTGACGCCCAGGGCGGACAGCTGGGAGCGTAGTGCAGTGCGGTGGGAGTAGAAGAGTGGGCAGCGGGGCAGGATATGCAATAGGAAAGGGCAATAGGGATCAGCAGACAGGCACAGACGGTGTAAGTCAGCTGCGAGTGTCGTGTGGCCCAGGCGAAGGCTCCGGAGTTGTTATTGTTGTGATGGGTGTGCGAGCCCTCAAGGTCATCAACCTCCCCGATGTCATGGTAACGGGCTTCCCATTTTCTTCTTCCCTCCCTCACACACAGTTGCTGCCTCCCTTCTCATGTCTTTTAATTATGTCCTCTTTTTCTTGTAGCATAATGGTTTTCCTTTTCTTAGCATCACTGCTGTCACTAAGAAGTTTTCTCTTTGGTGCCATTGAGCAAGATACTAAGAACTTGAGTCAGTAAACACAGAAGTAGGATAACACTCTTACCAGGGGCGATGGTGTGGTGGAACTGAGGCAGGGTGTTATTGTATTCAAGCGTGAGGTGGCCGGTGTGGCGGGCAACCACCAACAAAACAATAAATCCTGCACTTTACGATTTATAAATTTTCAATTTTTTTAATCTTAAATTGCCTTATAGTGGACTGACGTAACTACGAGTTTGACGTAACTCGAGACCGACGTAACCCGGGACTTTACTGTACAGGTAATACTTAAATACACCAAATATTTTGTCCAATTAATATGCATTCAAGTGGGCCTATTAACAATTATATGATTATACCTCCCTAGTACTTCATGTACATATTTGCACAGTTCCCAAGAATGCCTTTTCACTCAAGAGTGCACCTATACTAGTAAAGTTTAACATAGGGTATCTACGTCGGCAATCTTCTGATATGGAGCATGAAATTAGTACATGGTTCACCGTTTGTATGGACACATTATCACAGGAGCAAGTCCTGAGAGGAGCTGGTGTACAGTTCCATCTACCTGTCTCTACTCTTAAGTTATGAGACATAAATCTGGTTCGTGTGTGAGACTCTAGATCAGGGATACTCAACTTCTTTTAGTGAAGGTCCAAGAACACAGTTTTCTATATGTCAAAGGTCCGAATGATGATTTATAAAATAGGGATATAAATCTGATACACATAAGCATGCAAAACATTTTATTTCAAGTTACAAGTACACAACTTTAAACTTCAAAGTTATTCATAATTCCAACTTCAGAAAAAAATCAATTCTACAATAATAATAATAGTACTATTACTATGTTTGCAAAGAAAGCCTATCTAACTGCCAAAGAGAAATCCAAAGAAAATATCTTTTAAACTCATTATAATGCCGGTACTGCACTAACTGAAAACGTAAAGTTCGTAAACATTACTCAGGTACATTTGTCACAGAATGATTGAATTTTGCAAATGCTCATTAATGTGAAAAGTTACATTTCTTGTTCTTTGCAATGTCCTTGAACCTGGGAACAAAGGATGTGACAGCCAATCTCAGACATTGGTGAAGGTGTTCATTGGTCATTCTAGAGCGGTATTTGGTTTTCACTAAATTCATTGTAGAAAAAGCAGATTCACAACTGTAAGTAGATCCAAACTTTGTCAGAACATACACTGCAACTTTATGCAGACTAGGAAAAGAATCGTGTGATACCTTCTGTGTCCAGAATGTGACAGGATCACACTGAGCACTCTCCTCTTTTAGGATCATATTTTCATGCAGATCAATTAGTTCCATTTGAACTGATGCAGCATTTACCCTTTTGAACGCCTGTTTTGCTTCGTGTGAAAACAAGGTTACATTTGAAACCATGAAGGGGTTCTGAATAAAAAGCAACAGCAGACTTCCTAGTGAAAAATCACCATCACCAAAACGATCTTTGAAGTTGCCAATCAGTTTATCAATAAATTCAGTATAATTATGACCTTTCTCTCCGTTGGTATGCTCCAAAAGTCTGGGAAAGTGATGAAGTTCTCCCTGCAAGTCATTTTTGAAAAGTTCCAGCTTCTTCTGGAAAGCTTGAACAGATGAAACAAGATCACACACTGTGTTATTTTTTTTCTTGTAGTTGAGATGAAAAGTGATGTCTGTTAAGAATGCTGTTTTTTCCATCTCCTTTTCGTCTTCCAAAAAGTCTAAAAACCTATTTGCTTTGGCGGCACTTTGTTGGCTTCTAAGGAATTTTTGTACTTTTTTTCTGATACTCCAAAATCTTTCCAAAACCTTGCCCTTGTGTGTGTGTGTACCGGGGTACGCACAACAGCTATCGGCGGTCCGGATTTGGACCGCGGTCCGCCAGTTGAGTACCACTGCTCTAGATGATAATCTGGGATATATTTAGTTGTGAGATAAATATCATGAATATTCAAGGAAGGGTTCAGCTCTGTAACATAGGTATTTAACTTGGTTGCTGTTGGTGCTTTATTCTGTACATAGTCCCTAATCTTACCCATAGGATCTGAAGGCTAGTCATCACATAATACTCTTGCTAAATTTCTATATCCAGGTGTATTATGGTTCTTACATAGGTCAAAAACAAAGGTAAATGGTTCTTCATAATCAATTCTTTACTCTTTGACATTAGGAATGTTCTTTTCTTCTTTTCTAAAATGTAATCAAAAGGTGGTATACCTGCTTCTACCATACATAGATTTACACTGGTATTCTTCCTTACCTGTAGCAGGCACTTAATTAATTTATCATATTGCTTCTCTATACTTTTTACATTATTTGTAACCCATGATTCTGAGCTATATGAAAGTGACGACATGACAGTTGCATCAAATTTTTTTTTTTACAAATGTATGGCATTTGTGAATTGGCTGCACAAAATATGGAAAATTTGTTAACAATAGCTTCACCCTGTACTTCATGTTTAGCCATCACATCCTTCATCTTTCCCGAGTCTATAAACCAGTATTGTTCAGTGTATTCTACCCTAATGCTACCTATCACTATGTCTTCCTTATCCTGTTTCCCTCCATTAATGACCAACAACTTAGTCTTCTTCTCATTAATGACCATACCATTTTCATCACAGTATTGACATAAAACACAAAGTTTCTTTAAACATGTATCTCTACTGGTGGCCAAGATAACAGCATCAACCATTAATAGCAAGACATGCAATCCTCCTAAAAAACATCTGCAGCAACTGCCATCTTCAGCATGTTCACAAAGCAGTCTATATATATAACAAACAGTAAACAGTTAGTTGGAGCTCCTTGACGGACTCCAACTGTACAGTAGTGGTGACGGCAGTAGTTTTCAAAAGTTGTTTTGTACACCTATACATTTCTTGAATAGCTAATATCATTTGTCTTCCACACCCAAGACTCTTTAATACCTCTATCATCTTATTTCTTGGGACCCTATTGTAAGCCTTACTAAAATCTATGAACAATACATATAGTTTAACATTACTAAATACAGGCAACCCCTGCTTAACGAAGGGGTTACGTTCCTAAAAAAACACTTTGTTAAGCGAAACTTTGTTAAGCGAACCGATTATAACAAGTTTAACCCCTGACTTGAACTTCCATTGCAAGTAAGCAAAGCAAGAGTGCATCATAGTATAGTGAAAGGTTTAATGAAAGTAAAAATTATAAAGTTTAACATTTAGGCAGTTAAATTTAATTTAAGTCATTATAATGTACACTAATGTATGTATGTACGTAACTTTATAATGTTGATGATCTTAAATTTATGAAGGGAGGTAGAGTGAAACGGGAAAGACACTAACTGGCAACCTGTGGAATGTAAACAAAGGGCGCATCATTGTACCGCATACAAAACTTATGTACCACATTTCCACAAGGCTTTCCATTTTATCTATTGTAGAGTCACGAGTTCAGGTGGTTCTTTTAGCTTGCAAGGAAGATACAGTCTCACCAGTCTTCTTAATAGTCTGCTGACTTGAAAATAGTAGAGACAGTATATGGAGTCAAGATGGTGGCTAGCAATGCAATAGTTTTCTCGCCTCTCTCGTGTCTGTGAATAATATCCAGCTTCACTTCGAGAGTAAGAGACTTCCTGGTCTTCTTAGGAACGCTAGGCCACATTGCAGGGTGTTTTGGTGGTAAGTTGAGCAAGTGAAGACGAGCTGCTGCTGACGCTGTTATGGGAGTGAGTGGTGCGTGTTGTCCACGAGAGGCTTGATCTTGATCTTGATTCTATAGGTGTCCCAGGATTTCTCCTGAGGCAGGCCTTAGTATTTGCGGCTCCTGGTGTATTCAAAAGCTTGTCGGTTTGCATGATATGGCAGGGCTTTCAAACTTGCAAAAAATTACCTGGATAAAACTTCGTTATAGCGAGTTTGGTGTTCGTTAAACGAGTAGATGGTAGTAAAATTAAACTTTCGTTGAAGCGAAATTTGGTTGTGTGAACCTTCGTTAAACGGGGGTTGCCTGTACTGCAAAGTCACATAGCAATCGTAATGACAATATTTGTTCTACGCAGCTCCTTTTCTTCTGCGCTCCAGCCTGGCACTTATTGATGTTACACCATAAAAGTAGTCTGTTATATATTAGTGTGTCATAAATTTTTGCTAACGTATCCATTATAGAAATACTGTCACATAACATTCAGTTTCCAGTTTTGAAAATGAGCATTAGTTTTGAGTAGCACCACATAACTGGATACTTCATATTCATGAAAACAACATTAAAAAGAATCAGAAAGAATAATAACCATAGCTCAGGGAGCATCTGCACAATACCAGGACATATACCATTGTAACTTGTTTTTGTTTATACCATTAACAGACTCCATAAACTCCTGTGTAGAAAATGTATCATCAAGCACTGGGATATAGGGCACACTATTTCCTAGTACCACCTCCCTGATACTTGGAGTGTCCATTGGGTTCAATAGCTTTTCTACATGTTCTTTAAAGTTAGTCACTCAGTCTTTCTTCATTTCTCACCTCTAACGATTCTTTCCAATTAATTGATTTCCACAACAGCTTATTGTCCAGTAACTGCAGTATCCTTGACCATGTTGACTGTGCTGCGTCCCAGTCACCTGACGCGTTTTCTGTTTCTCTCGTACACCTTGTAGCTGCCTCTTCAATAATGGCGTATCCCATACTTAAGATTTCATCGATATCACCGTCCTGCCTCAAAGTAGGGGGCTCCACTTGGTTTAATCTTCCTATGAATTCTTCCTGATTAATTCTCTGATAGCTAGCTGATTTCCTAGGTACAGGTAAAGAAATGCCTGGTGCTCCTGGTACCTTTGGCAATGTTTATGGTAGTGGGGTTGGCTACAGCCATCTGGCTCTCATGCCCAGTGGCCGTCCCACTACTCAGGATACAGAGGTCAACATTTGCCATACAGCTCCCATGCCTGGCGGCCAGACTCCTTTCCAGGATGTTGAGGCTGGCATCTGCCATACGGCTCCCATGCCTAGCGGCCAGCTTATCATCCTCTCATGTGGATTAGGCACAGGTGAGACTATTCCACTTTCTTCAGTGGTGGAGTTTGGCCACAGCCATGCTGCTAAAGTGTCTGGTGGCCATCTTCCTACCCAGAATATGAGTATTGGTGTCAGCCACAAGGCTCCCATGCCAGGCAACCAGACTCATGTCCTTTATATAGGAGTTGGTGTGTTTCCCTCGGCTCCCATGCCTGGTGGCCATCCTCTTCCTCACAGTGGTTTGGGCCATGTGAACAAATGGAGAAAGTGTGTGGCTCCATGGCTGACATTGCCTCATGGACAGACCAGGTTTTGGCTAAATGGGCTGGTACTACTTCTAGCACAGAGCAGGATGTTTTGGAATTTTTGTAGGCACTGGCCAAGGCTAATAAGGACATTGTTTGTCTTGCTGAGGAGCTACATTGTAGAATCCTTATGTTATGGAGGCAGGCTATAGTGGATTCATACTTTTTCTGACAGGGAGAAGTGCCAGCTTCTTTCTTCTCCCTTTTCTGATGTGCTATTTGACCTAGCTATGGTGGCCAGGGTACAGGACAATGAGCAGGGTACAGGGGTTGGCCTTTTCTTTTCAGAGTTCAGCTTTTGCTCCCAATGGGAGCAAGATAAAAGGGCAGATGAGGAGGGATACATTTCTTAGTGCCTCTTCGTCGGCTCCTGTCCCCAGGCCCTCTGCTATGGGGTGATCTTTTTGGGCCAGGGGTTCTCACAGTGGAGGATTCCACAGCAGGGGTAGATCTCACTAAAGAAGTAGTATGCTCTCCTGTGCCTGTGGGCAATTGCCTGCAACAGCACTTGAGAAAGTGGATGGAGACTGGAGCAGGAGAGCAGGTAATGAAAACTCTACATTATGGGTATGTTCACTTCTTTTTGCATCCCCCTCTTTTGTCTGCCAGACCCATAGAGTTTGTGAGTTATGCAGAGGGGTTGGATTGTCATGTGACCTTGGACTTAGTGGTGCAAGACATGTTGGGCAAAGAGGCCAAAGAGCTAGTGGTGGGCAAGCTAGAAGACTTTTATGCCCATCTGTTCCTTGTACCCAAGGTAACAGGGGATTGGAGACCTGTGTTCAAACTCTCGGCTTTGAACAAGTTTTTAGTGGTCAGCCCCTTCCAGATGGAGACAGTGGTGTCAGTTTTGGAGTCCATGAGTGTGGGAGATTGGGTGGTGTCCCTGGATCTGAGGGACACGTCTTTCCAAGTTCCAATCCACCCTTGTTCTCGCAAATACCTGCGGTTTGTTTGGCTTGACAAGGTTTTTCAGTTCAAAGTTCTTTGTTTTGGCCTTGCCACTGCCCTGCAGGTCTTTACCAAGAAGATGGGGCCACTGTCTTCATGGGCTCATCGACACAATATCTCCCTGCGCCGTTACCTGGACAACTGGCTGGTCACAGTGCCAACTCTCCAGGGATGCAGAAGTGCCATCCGGGCTGTTTTGCGGCTGTGTGCTCAGATCAATCTTCCCAATTCAGACCCAGAACCCAACCAAAGGAAGCAGTACCTGGGCACAGTGCTGGATTCAGTAAGGCCTATGGTTCTTCCGTTGCCAGAAAGGGTCAGCCAATTTCAGTCGGTGGCACAGAGTTTTCTAGAGGACAGAGCTCCTACGATGTCTCTATGGAGGTCACTCCTAGGTTATCTGGCTTCCCTGGAGAGGCTGGTCCCAGGTGGTCAGGTACGCTCTCAGTCCCTTCAGTGGTGCCTGAACAAACACTGAAAGGCAGCATCAGACCCACCCTAGTGGTGGGTTCCTCCTTCACAGCTGTGTCTAGCAGACCTCTCCTGGTGGATGAATCCAGGTCATCTGCTCAGGGGAGCTCCCTTTGTGATGGCTTCTCCGGAACAGTCTCTGTGTTCCAACACATCCCTTCACGGTTGGGGTGCTTATCTGGAGGACTCTCGTCTCAGGTGTGTGGTATCCACAGGAGCAGAGGTTTCACATCAACCACCTGGAGATGATAGCTGTTTTCCAGGCTCTACAGCCTTTTCAGCAGGAATTATCAGGCACGGTGGTGTCTCTCATTGTCAGACAATTTGACAGTGGTGGCCTATTTACGGAGCTCAAGGGGCACTTGGTTCAAGTCTCTGTCGGGTCTGGCGGGGGACATTCTCCGGTGGAGCAAGGACAACTCGATCTCTCTTCGCCCCAGGTTCGTGCCAGGACAGCGCAATGCAGAGGCAGACGTCTTCAGTCGCAAGTGTGTGGGATCAGAGTGGACCCTACATCAAGTAGTGCGAAGGCAGGTCTTCTAGGTGTGGGGTGCGCCACAGGTGGATCTGTTTGCCACTGCCTTAAATCAACAGTTAGCTCTGTATGTGTCTCTCCTGCCCGACCCAGGAATTTGGAAATAGGACATGTTTGCCTTTCCACGGGAGGGCTTGGACCTGTACGCCTTTCCTCTCTTCTCTCTGATTCCTAGGGTGTTGGTTCGGATCAGAGGGTCCACTTGTGTTCACGTGACTCTGATTGCACCATGGTGGCATCAGGCAGACTGGTTTCCTCTGCTTCTAAGTCTGTTAGTGGACCAGCCACGAGTGTTACCTCCATGGGCCTCTCTGATCCGCCTGCCTCATCGCCACCTTCACAAGTCTTTAGGAGCACTTCATTTTAATGTATGGAGACTCTCCAGCATCTCTTCCAAAAGAAAGGCTTTTCACAGAAGGCTGCTAGATTTATGGCCCGTCTAGTCAGGCAGTCCTCTGCCAGAGTTTATCAGGCAAAGTGGTCTGTCTTCTGTGGTTGGTGTGAGTCAAGGGGTTGTCATCCTCTCTCGACCTCTGTAATGGACTTAGCAGACTTCATTATTTTTATTTAGGACACAAAGTACTTGTCCTTGCCATTCATTAGGGGGTATCATTCAGCTTTGGTCCCCTTTTTCCGGCAGGCTGGCTTGAATATCTCACAGGATTGGGATCTGTCAACTCTGTTTTGGGGATTTGCCAAGTCAGCTCCTCCCAGTTCACAAATGCATTCCTCCGTGGGATTTATCTTTAGTTTTATGTTCATTAATGAAGTTCCCTTATGAACCTCTTCGTTTGGCTTCCTTTAGGGATGTTGCATTAAAATCTTTTCTTTTGGCTTTAGCATCTGCTCGCCAAGTTAGTGAACTGCATGGGCTGTCAGCAGAAGTTCGTCACTCTAAGAGTTGGTTTTCTATGACTTCTCTTTAGCCCCTGATTTTCTAGCAAAAACTCAACTTCCAGGTGATGAATCTCAGTCTGAATTCACCAATCCTGCTCTTGCGGAGTACGTGGGCAACTCAGAAGGGGACCAGCTTTTATGCCCAGTCAGAGACGCCAGGGAGTACCTTCGTATGACCAGAGATTGTCGTCCTAGATGCTCCTGCCTTTTTTGTGACTGTTACTGAGCCTCACTGCGTGGTGCACCTTCATACTATTTCTCACTGGATATGTCAGGTTATCCAGTGTGCACATGAGGATATTTCTGAGGAGGACCTGCACTTGGTTCAGGTGAAGGCACATAAGTTAGAGCAGTGGCAATGAATGTCTTGTTCAAGAAGATTCGGAGTATTCCTGCCATTCTTTGGGCAGGAACCTGAAAGAGCATGTCCATTTTTGCTTATTTTTATCTTAGGGATATTACTCATCGATATTTGAATATCTTTTCTCTGAGCCCTGTTGTGTCGATTCTCAGGGTAATTCAATAATTTTTCTTTTGGGTTCCTTACACATACAGTTCTACGTATTGTCATCTACAGGGTTCTGGGTCATTGGACCTTTTCTGTGAGGAAACTTGTGATGCTCCCCTCACTCCTCTGGTTTTGTCCCTCTGTCATGGGATAGAAGTGCAGCACCCACCTCAAGACATGGCCTCAGCCTTGTAATTTTTGGGGTTTGTAAGGGTGTGTGTCTTAGGGAGTGAAAGTTGTTTTTAGGGGTGAGGTCATCCTCCCTCCTATACCTGAGATGCAGTTCTTAAGCAATAATTAATAATTTTACTTCACCAAGTCACCTTCTGTGGAGTTGAGCTTTCCCATGAGATATGCTTTGCCACATCGCAGTCAGTAGCTTGTGCGCCGTCGTACTGGGCAGACGTTCGTTGCGGTGAACATTGGTTTGGTGTTTCTCCACTTTTCAGGTAAGGCCACGTCGCTCGTCACGCGAGGACAGTGCCTTCTACCCGTTATCCAATCCTTGGAGCGGGTAGAGCCATTCAAGTGGCGATATAATCTCATTGTGTGGCAGTGATACCGGGCTTACGGCTGTGTTGTTGTCTCGCAGAGTGGCGGACATGTCTTCCTCTGGTGAGGAGTCAGCTGGCCCTTCCTTGGGTTCCCCCTCGGGTTACAGGAGCAGCAGGAACGCCCACAGTCTCGTTCAGGGAGGGGCTGCAGCCTGCACCTCCCCTCGGCCTGGAAATTCTGGAAGTTTGCGGGAGGCTCACCGGTCACCGGGACGTGGGATGCGTGGACCTGCAGCTGTCGACAACACCCCCGCTTTGCCGCACCTGCCCACCTCACAGGATGGAGCCCCTTGGGACGTGATTCTAACAGCTTTGACGGAGTTACGGGGTGAGGTGGACAAGTTAAAGAAGGACCATCAGCCGCCGGTCCCCAGGCTGGGCGGAGTGAATGTGGGAGCGAGTACTTCTCAAGGTACGCGGTACGGTGGTTCACCTGCTCACAGTTTCTCTGGTTTTTCTGATCCGACCTGTGACACTAGTGCTCTCTTGGAGCAGAACCTTGGTGATAGTGTGTTAATGCACAACGCCAAGATGTTTGGGCCTCAGGATACGGTGTCAGCTGACATTGACCAACAGGTGGCTGACATGGTAAACTTCCTGTTTACCGACGGCTTACGTACTGAAGACTACAAGCTTCTCTGCGATGATGACGTTACTAAGCGTCCCAAGAATTGCCATGCACTTGCTGCGGTGGATTGCAATCCGGAGATCTTGGAAGCGCTTAGGGGTGATGCCAAGAAGACGGATCATCGCTTGCAGGATGTGAGTAAGGATGTGCTGCGCGGCAACAATTGTCACCAAGTCCCTTCTGGCACTGGACAAGGTTGCCCAAGACACTGAGCTGCCCGAGGTCGCTCGGGAAGTGGACATGCTGAATGGAGCATTAGCATTGCTGGGAAATGCTACTTGTAAGAACAACATGGCGCGTTTCGCCATGAAACGCGAAATTAACCACAAGTACGCACACCTCTGTTCCAGCAAGGTGCCTGTGACTCGCTTCCTCTTTGGGGATGATGTGTCCCAATCTGCAAAACAGATTGAAGAATCCGAGAAACTGAAGAGCAAGATCACTCCCAAGAAGTTCTCCTCTCCGTGGTCTTTCACGGGGACCAGGACCAGAGGCTACTGGGGCTCGGCGCATCGAGGTTTCTCCAGCAGGTTCCAGCCTTATGGTCAGCCGCGGTATGGGACGAGAGGTGCTCCACGGGCCTACAACACACGCCAGGACTCCGTTCCAAAAAACGGCAGGAGCCGGGGCCAGCACAGGCCCTGGCTGCAGTAGAGGTTAGTAAGGATTTTGAAGCTGGCAGGCTTAGCTACTTTATTCATGAATGGCGGAAAATTACCAGTGACCCGGCCATTCTAGATATTGTTGCCAGTTGTCACCTCAATATTAAGGTGGAGGACATTGACCATTTATTTGCAGGTAATTTAGAGTATAAATTCAATGCCACTGAGACAGGTATCATTTCTGCAGAAATTGACAGGCTCCTTCAACTTAAGGTTATTAAAGTTAAACAGCGCATGGAGAGCCAGGTTATTTCACCTATATTTTTGAGACAAAAGAATAATGGTGAACATAGAATGGTGCTCAATTTGGAAAAACTGAACAAACAACACATACCATACATACATATTAAAATGGAAAATTTTGAGCAGGCTATCCGGCTCATTAATGAAGGGGATTTTTTGGCTTCCATTGACCTTAGGCATGCCTATTATTCTGTCAGGATTGCAGATGAGCATCAACGTTTTTTGTGTTTCACTTGGCAAGGTAAAGTTTATCAGTTTACATGCCTGCCTAATGGTATTGCTGAGGGCCCTAGGCTTTTCACAAAATTAATGAAACCTGTTTTTGCAGTTTCCAGTTTTATGTAGGATTTTTCAGAGTTCCTTGGATCAATCTTATATACCTAAACTGTGGAAGACATCTGAAATTATTCCCGTGCCAAAACATCAAACACCTAAAGGTTGTAATGATTACAGGCCTGTAGCCTTGACATGTATATTTATGAAATGTTTAGAAAGTGTTATTAAAAAGTTCCTGTTTCTTGAAGTGAAAGACCAATTGGATGTTTATCAGTTTGCTTACAAGAAGAATAGGTGTGTGGAAGATGCTACGTTATCAATTATAAATTATATAATTCGATTTATGGAAAATGTAAATAACAAGCACAATAAGCACTTTGCTAAGGTGTTGTTTGTGGATTTTTCAAGTGCTTTCAACACAATACAGCCTCACATGTTAATGGAAAAACTTATAAAGCTTAGTGTGAGTCCACCACTTGTTCTATGGAGACATGAGTTTTTGGTTGGAAGGGTGCAATATGTAAAGTTTAAAGACCAGATCTGACTCAATTGTAACAAATACAGGTGCACCCCAGGGTTGCGTATTGTCACCACTGCTGTTTTCTCTTTATACAAATGATTGTAGGAGTCGAAATGAGTGTAATAAGATATTTAAATATGCAGATGACACAGCCATTGTCTCACTTTGTGTGAATAATGATGTTATTTATAGAGAAGAAGTTAACAATTTTAGTACATGGTGCAAAGATAATTTTTTGGAATTAAATGTTAACAAAACTAAGGAAATGATTATTGATTTTGGTAAGACTCCCGTACAACATGAATCTTTGGAAATCAATGATGAAACTGTTGACGTGGTAGAAGAATACAAATACTTAGGAACAGTTATAGACAATAAACTCAATTTTTCTTCCCACATAGATAAAATATATAAGAAGGCAAATTCAAGAATGTATTTTGTTAGAAAACTATGCAAGTTAAATGTTAGTAATAAAATACTGGATTTGTTCTACAGCAGTATACTACAATCAGTTTTTTCATTTTCTATATGCTGTTGGTATGGAAATAGTACTTTGGAATCTAAAGGTAAACTAGACAAGATAATAAAGAAATGTAGCCGATTAAAAGTAAAAAAATACAAAGCCACTGTTGGACCTGTATAAACGAGCGGTTGTACAGAGAAGCAATATCATAATAAATGACCCCAGTCACCCTCTGCACTTATGTTACGAATTGTTACCATCTGGCAGAAGGTGGAGGTCAGTGCAAGGCCGAACATCTTGGTATAGGGAGTCATTTGTTCCATCTAGTATTAGGATAATGAATGTGAATCAACAGTTGTAATGGCAGGCAGCTCAGAAGGATATCAGCAATGTTTTTAATGTTTTATATTTATGTTTTTATGTTTTGGGTAGTTCGTGATTGGAGATGAATAGATGTAATTGATAGCTTTGGTAGTCTTTCTACTTTTACAATTTTTCTTTATACTCTGACAAGCACAAGACAAATTCTCTGTAAGAGCAATAAAGTATTATTATTATTATTATTATTATTATAAGCAAGTGGCTACGTTCTGTTCCTGGAAACCAGATCCAGAGGCAACATTTTTTGATGCATTTACTTTCAACTGGGCACAGTTTGATCTCTCTTATCTTTTTCCCCCATTCTCTCTAATTGGTAGGTGCCTCCAGAAGATCCATGCAGAACAGGCCAGGGGCTGGATAGTGGTGCCCATTTGGCCATCTCAACCCTGGATGGGAGCTCTTCTAGGGCTGTTGATAGATTACCCCAGGCTCCTTCCGAGCAGGGCCGATATCCTGACACATCCATCTCAAGTCAGGGCACATCCGGTCATGCGACACACTCAGCTCATGGCATGCTTAATATTCGGGAGGTCTTCCGAGAACAAGGTGTTTCTGCGGCAGGCACGGACATCTTGCTTGCGTCATGGAAGCCGAGCACGGCTAAACAATACCGCCCGCATGTCACTAGGTGGCAACAGTTAGTTTTGTTCTCGACGGGGCATCAATCCCCTTAGTCCTTCTGCCCATTACATCATTAACTTCTTGACCAAGACGTTTCATCAGAATGTGGGATATGACAGCGTGAACACTGCAAGGGGGCTATTTCTTCACTAGGAACTGTAATTGATGGCTGCAGGGCAGGAAATCACCCTCTGATTTGTAGATTCATGAAAGGGGTCTTCAACCTCAGACCACCCACACCTAGGTACACGGCGACATGGGATGTAAAGCCAGTCTTGCAAAAGCTTCGATCTATGCACCCTTTGCGGGACTTATCATTGAAAGATCTCACCCTAAAGCTTGTCATGTTGATGGCGATCACTCAAGCGGCCAGAGTCCAAACGTTACATTTGTTAATGCTTCAGGGTATGGATGTTAATGAGGATCATATTTCCATTTCGCTAGGGGGAACTGTTAAGCAATGTAGACCTAACTTTAATATTGCCAGGCTGACATTTCGGGCCTACCCTCAGGATGATAGATTGTGTGTTTGTCAAACATTGTTAGAGTACATAGCAAGGACCAAGGTATTTAGGCATGGTGATAAGCATAGTGCTTCCAAATTGTTTCTCAGTTTTCATAAACCACACACTGCTGTATCTAAGGACACTATTGCTCGATGGGTCAAGTCCATGCTTAGTATGTCTGGTGTGGACACCAATGTCTTCAAGGCGGGTAGTGTACGGCCAGCTGCGGCATCAAAAGCCAAGGCTATGGCAGTGCCCCTGACATGCATCATGCAAAAAGCTGGTTGGGCTAGGGCTGCCACGTTTGCAAAATTTTATGATAAGCCCATTATAATGAATTCTGATCTATTTCAGGATGCGGTCCTTCAATAGGCAGGGGTTGGTGACATGTGTCTTAGCCTTGCATTTCAAGGGATCTTCTGTTACCAGGCAGCATTAGTAGGTCTGTGGTATGTCCTACCTGTCCATTTTCTTGTTTGTGTTTCTCTGTGGTCCTGTTGGTCACATGGCCTTCATGTGTATGTTCTGTGTGTGACTTTTCTTTCATTAAAACTCTGTTCATGGTTGGACTTGTATATATATTTTTTTTTCCTTCTACATCTATTCATCATCGGAACACAACACCCACATGGCTTCAAAGCCTCATGGGAAAGCTCAACTCCGCAGAAGGTGACTTGGTGAAGTAAAATTAATAAAGTACACGAGACTTACCTTGGTCAGTTGAAGTGTGCTTGTAATTTTACGAGACAAGTCACCTCTGCTGGAGGGGAGCTTTCACATGCCCACCACTCCCTCCCTGTTCATTGGGTTTTGATGATGCCTAGTACTTTTAATTCTCTATCATGTGGGTGGTTGTTTACTTCAAAGTCTGACTGTGCGACGTGGCAAAGCGTATCTCATGGGAAAGCTCCCCTCCAGCAGAGGTGACTTGCCTCGTAAAATTACAAGCACACTTCAACTGACCAAGGTAAGTCTCGTGTACTTTATTAATTATGGGTAGTAGTATGTGTAATAACAAATAGGATTTTTAATGTAAAATCCATCTTTATCTACATACTTACCCATAATTATTAATTTCATATCAGCAAATCACTATTCTGCTGAAGCTTCGCATTCGCATGAGATATGCTGCACGTCACCACACCCGACAGTTGCTGCTTGGCTGCCGCGCCGATAGGTTGTTTACCCAGCTGCTCGGAAGCAGTTGCTGTGTGACAGATTTGGAAGGCGTTTGCCTACTGTTCCACAGTTTGCATTCAGCCTTATACCTGCTGTCCAAGTTTGGAGTGGGTGAGTGCCCCACCATGTGTGCTTGACCTGATATTTGAGTGTTTACGACACTCACATTCTGAGTGTTTACGAAGCTCCTTGTGTTTGTGTTGGTGTGGCGGCTTGAGGTCGCCGCCATGTCCTCCTCCAGCAAAGGTTCTTCCCTAACACAAACAGGTGGACAGACGGGTGCTTCCTCTCACGGAGGAGAAGGAAACCGTCGTTCCCGTAACTATGGGCACAAGTCCAGGTCAAGCAGCCTTCCTTCCCATCGGGATAGTTCTCTACGTGCTAGCTCTGCGCATCAGAGTTTGGCTGATGTAGCACCGGCCCCTCACCCGCCACCCGCCGCCACTACGTCACGTGCTGCTTACGAGGTTGAAAAACATGTACATGGCGACTCCTCAGCTCCTTGGAACACAGTATTGCAAGCTATTGCAGAACTGAGGAGTGATATGGATAAGTTGAAAGCAGAGAGGAGGCAGGAAGGCTTGTGAAGCCTAACAGTAACACTGATGCCAGACCGGGCGCCAGCACAGCGAGAGATGACGCAGGACCTGACATGCCCTCACCTGGTAACTTTTCTGGTTTTCTTTCTGAGGAAGGTAGTTGCGAAGAGGGTGAGATTCATGGTGATAACCCTGTTTGCAGTGTTTTGATGCAGACCTCTAAGGCTTTTGGCCCTGATGAAGAGGTTTCCTGTGATGTTGATAAGCAGACATGGTCAATCAGCTGTTTGATCATGGTATACAGGAGGACAGTTACAAGGAAGTTGCGGAGGATGAGAGTACCAAGAGGCCTGGTAATTGTCCTGCTTTATCTCCTGTTGAGTGCAATGTGCAGATTTTGGAGGCGCTCAAACAGGACGCTAGGAAAGCAGATTTGCGTATGAAAGATGTGAACAAAGATATCCTTAAAGCAGCTACCATTATCATCAAATCCCTTTCGGTGCTGGATAAAGTGGCCCAGGATGAGAGTAATGCTGTTGTGGCCCATGAGGTGGGCATGATTAATGGTGCTCTGGCCCTGTTAGGTCAAGCCAACTACAGTAACATCAAGCGGGAAATAAATCAGAAGTATGCACACCTGTGCTCAGACAAAGTGCCCATGACACGTTTTTTATTTAGGGATGACCTCTCTCAGTCTGCAAGACAGATCGAAGAGTCTGAGAAACTCAGGACTAAAATTACGGCCAAATCTCCCTTTCCTTCCTGGAAGCCTGGCACCTGGAAGTTTGGAGGTGGGAAGACAAGTCCATTTGGCAGAACCTCATCTAGAGGGTTTGCATCAAGATTTCAACCCTATGGACATCGGAGGCAAGGACATAGGGAGACCAGAGGCTTTCCTTCCCACGGCAGGGTTCTTATTTAAAAACTCCCGAGGCCGGGGACGCAGCACTCCCCGGCAATAAACCAGGCAAGTTCTAACTTTGTTGCAGGTTCCCTTCACAAGTTTGTGCATGAGTGGAGAAAAATCACTAGTGATCCACATATTTTGGACATAGTTGAACATTGTCACTTGAATATTAACCCCTTCATTACCGACTCCGTGATCCTGCGCGTACCAACCCCCTCCCCCCAGCACCGAGTTTTTCGAGTGCTCATAATTTCGCATAGGTAGTCTAATGTTCATTTCTATGCCCATATTTAGTCATCTAAGTATTATTTTTCATGTCTTTTGATAGATTTGGTCATGGGATGTATACTTTTTCAAATCGGAAGTTGTTATACATGATTTCCTATGACCTCGTCTGACATGAATAGCTGGAAGCAGTCCAAAGCACTAATGTTATCCCGTGAGATATCAGGATGAACACCTGAAAAATCTTCTACTAGGGCAGGAACAGTGCCAGGACGATGATCACAAAAGGGATCAGCCATGAGTGTGAAGGTGTGAGGTGAGGGGCTGGGTGGTGTCTCCTCATCGTCACCATCACTCTCATATAGGTCATCACTACTCACCTCACTGTCATTTTCTGGCAAATATTCATCATCTGAATCACTTGTGAGGCCTTCTGATTGTGTCAGATTATCATCTGATCCTTGCAAGTCATCGTCAAGAGGGGTATAACTCTCAGAATCACTGCTGGAGGAGCACAAAGATGCCATAATGCGACGCGTGTCAAAGTCAAACACACGCTGCACCAACCCCTCCCCTGCACCGAGTTTTTCGAGCGCTTCTCATAATTTCGCGTAGGTAGTCTAATGTTCATTTCTATGCCCATATTTAGTCATCTAAGTATTATTTTTCATGTCTTTTGATAGATTTGGCTCATGGGATGTTTCAAAGTCAAACACACACACTGATGGGTGGGGCGGTTCACATCACCGCCCCCCGCCACCACGGGCCAACGTCCTTGAAACACAAGGTGCCAATTAGTCAATTTGTCACTGTCGTAAATTACAACCATACAAACCGAGAAATATGGAGCCCTGGGTATCACTAAGCAATACACGTATTTCAAGAAAGTTGACATGAAGTACTATGGTACCTCATCGGTAATGAAGGGGTTAATGTCAATGAAATTGGTTATTTGTGTTTTGAGAATGTGGAGTATAACTTTAGCTTGACAGAACAAATGATTCTTTCACAGGAAATTTCTAAGTTATTGGAACTTAATGTTGTTAGAAAAACACAGAGAAGGGCAGATCAGATCATTTCCCCTGTGTTTTTGAGGAAGAAAAAGGATGGAGGTTACAGGATGGTACTTAATTTAGAGAAATTAAACAAACACATTCCCTATACACATTTCAAAATGGAAAATTTTGAGCAAGCTATCAGACTTGTAAATAAAGGTGACTATTTGGCATCTGTGGATCTAAAACATGCCTATTACTCTGTTAAGATTGCAGAGGAACAACAGAAATACCTTTGTTTTCAATGGCATGGCAAAGTTTATCAGTTCACCTGTCTTCCCAATGGAATTTCTGAAGGTCCTAGACTTTTTACTAAGGTCATGAAACCTATTTTTGCAACTTTAAGAGAAAAAGGTTTTACCATCACAAGCTTTATTGATGACACGCTCATGTGTAGTGCTTCTTTTGCAGGGTGCTATGATTGCATTTATTCTACTGTTGACTTACTCAGCAAAATGGGCTTTTGCATTAATGTTGAGAAATCTGTGCTAGTGCCCACTAAATGTATTGAATATCTTGGTAATGTCATTGATTCTGAGAAAATTATTGTTACCTTACCGGTACGTAGGAAAGAGCAAATTCTCCTTGGATGTAGACAATTACTAGCTAAGACTTGTGACAAGATCAGAGAAGTGGCCAGGGTGATTGGGCTTCTAGTTGCTGCCATCCCAGCTGTGGAACTTGGGAAGTTACACTATCGTCACCTTGAATCGGCAAAGATAACAGCATTGCGAAGGAGTTGTGGAGACTTTGACAAAAAGATGTTGGTCACGGATGAAATGAAAACTGACTTGATGTGGTGGATTGAACATGTTGAGACCCAACATAGGTGAATAATTCACCCAGCTCCTGACATTGTTTTATACACAGATGCTTCAGATTTACGTTAGGGTGGTTGCCTCAATCATCAGTCAGTTAATGGACGATGGTCGGCAGAGGAGGGGAGGCTTCACATTAATGCCCGGGAACTCAAGCTGTGCTTCTTGCATTAAAATCTTTTGCAAATGAGGTTAGAGGAAAGCACATTAAGGTTTTTTGTGACAATACTACAGTAGTAAATTACATTAATGAGATGGGAGGCACTAAGTCTGTGGCTTGTAACAATGTCTGCACTGATATTTGGAACTGTTGTTTGGATTATGATGCATGGGTCACGTGTTCTTATATTCCCGGGAGTGATGATGTTTTGGCTGATACAGCATCTAGGAACTTCAATGACAAACATGAATGGAAGTTGGATGAGAACATTTTCAGGGATTTATGCCATATTTTTGGCACACCCAGCATTGATTTATTTGCCTCAAGGTTGAACAGGTAAGTGCCTCGGTTTTGCTCCTGGAGGCCAGACCCAGAAACAAATTATTGTGATGCATTCAGTTTTAATTGGGCAACATTGGGAATTGTTTATATGTTTCCCCCCTTTCTCCCTGATCGCTAGATGCCTGCAGAAGTTCAGAGCAGAGGGGGCCAGAGGTTGGATGATTGTTACATTGTGGACATCCCAGCCTTGGATGGGTACACTTCTCAGGCTGCTCATAGAAGACCCGAGGATCATAATGAGGAGGAAGAAAGTGCTGGTGTGGCCCCTGTCGACGGAAGAACATCCCATCATGTTCCATACCAGGTTGATGGCCTGTCTATTTTCCGGGAAAGCTTGCAAGAACGAGGCATATCTGAGAAAGGTACGGACCTTATCTTGGCGTCATGGAAACCAGGCACTAGAAAACAATATCGATCACTTGTCAACAGGTGGGCACAAGTTTGTCATAGATGGGATATTGATCCTACTACTCCCACTGTAACTGATGTAAATTTTTTAACTGAAACTTTCCACAGGGGTGTGGCTTACGATTGTGTCAATACGGCGAGGGGGGCCCTGTCCTCGCTGGGGATAGTTATGGACGGCTGCAGGGCAGGCAACCACCACCTAGTCAACGGGTTAATGAGGGAAATTTTTAACCTGAGGCCTCCACTGCCTAGGTTTCAAGACACTTGGGATGTCAAGCCTGTTTTGTCAAAATTGAAACAGATGGAACCCTTACAGACTCTTTCACTGAAGGACCTTACACTGACACTTATCATGCTGATGGCACTTACACAAGCTGCCAGGGTTCAGACCCTACATTTGCTAGTGCTAAAGAATATTAGCATAAAGGAAGATGCTATTTCTGTTTGGTTAGGGGACAACATTAAACAATGTTGTCCTGGATTTAATGTTCAGTTTGTAAGATTTTTGCCTTATACAAAGGACAAGTGTTTATGTGTGTAGGACTTTGCGCACATATCTGGAAAAAACGGAACTCCTCCGAGAGAAGACTGGGGAGCAGGATGGAAGACTCTTCATAAGCTTCATCAAGCCACATAAATCTGTATCAAGAGATACAATTGCAAGATGGATTAAGCATGTGCTTACCATTTCTGGTGTTGACTCTGCCAAATACACGGCGAGCAGTGTCTGCACGGCTGCAGCCTCTCAGGCCAGGGCCATGTCTGTGCCAATATGCCACATCTTGTCTAAAGCTGGATGGTCAAGGGAATCGACCTTTGCCAAACACTACAACAAGAATATTGTCCAGAAGGGGAACCCATTCCAAGATGCAGTGCTGGACTAACTTGGGCATATTATTTATAAATGTAATTTTATTGAGCGGTATGTTATCAATCGATTTTGAACGGGTTTCAGATACACATATGCCTAAGAACTACTGAGATACGTCACCCACGTGTCTTTAAAACCTCATGCGAATGCAAAGCTTTAGCAGAATAATGATTTGCTGATATGAAATTACTGAAGTACGTGAGACTTACCATAGGTCAGTTGAAATGTGCTTCGAGTTTTATGAAGCAAATCACTTCTGCTGAAGGGGAGCATTCACATGCCCTCCACTCCTCCCCTTCCACGAAGCCAACAGGGGGTTTCTTTATAAGGAATCATTAGTCTTGTTTATCATGTGGGTGCTCGTATTCTTCAAAGTCTGTCGGTGTGGTGACATGCAGCATATCTCATGTGAATGCTCCCCTTCAGCAGAAGTGATTTGCTTCATAAAAACCCGAAGCACATTTTAACTGACCTACGGTAAGTCTCATGTACTTCAGTAATTATACTGTAATTGAATTTTTCTTCCTCCCTCCCCTCTATGACCTTTTAAGTTAGAGGCAAATGAGGGAATCGGCCTGATGGGAGTAGAAAACAGGCTGGGTGTCTTCTCATCTCAAAGAAAACGAGAAAGGGCACCTCAAATATTTTTTTTGTTTCTTTTTCTCAAGCTGTTAGACATGGTGTAAGTTTGCTGTGAGAATGGGTGGTTTAAGCAATAAGTAATAAATATGGGTATGTAGATAAAAATGGATTTTACAGTAAAACAAAAAAAACCTACGTTTCTGCTTATAAACAACTAAAATAACTCGACATAAATTGTAAATGCATTTCTTTTACTTACAAAATTTACTTTTCATTATAAAAGCTTCAGTAAAGTTTACGTACCTTAAATGTTCTCATGTTAATGGTAACTCTCTGAGCATTTGAAGATGCAGTTTCTCCACTTGCATTTCCTTCTGCAACCTGTTGCAAGATACTGTGATAATATGGTGTCACCTTCTCCTCATTTTGCTCTGAAGAAGGAGTATTGGCAGTATTGTTTGTGGAAATGAGGTGGGTATTGGAGACAGCTATGGATACAGATGATGATGTCTGGCTTACACCATCAACTCCATAAGATGTACACACTTGTGTAGCTGTTGTAGTAGTGGAGGGAGCTGCAACTTGGAGACCTGAGACAGTAACAGCCTCACTGGGCGTCTCAGGAGCACTTTGAGTATCACTCTCATCACTGTTTAGAGCAGTTTCCTCATTGGTATTTATGTCACTGAAATTTTCAGAAGATACTATAAATCAATAAAACCTAACCTGAATATCCAAATATAAATACATATTTATAGTTAACTTAATGGCTAAGAGGGATGTTATTACAAAACAAATAACTTCAAAGACCATAACTAAATACAAACATTGGAGCAGATGTCATATCAATATACGTACTTTGATCTTTCTCTCATTTGCATGTAGCAAGACTATGTGGTGCAAAACTCATGGTGGCTTTGTTGAGTAATAATGTGATGGTGTGGCAATGTAAAATTTAGGCTGCTAGATATCATTCATGGTTTAAACTTTTCATTTCATTATTATACAAATTCTAAATGTCTTCACAAATCATATCTAGTTTATAGAACAGTGTGCAATGTGGTTTTAGTTATCTACTGAAGTAAGGTGCTTTACATTTCAGTGTTATGAAAATTCAAATTATGTCATGTCTTAATATTTCATAAAAAAGACATGATATCATTTGTTCCATTATTCTATTTACAGTGCTCGCCATAAACATTGTCATATCTCTCTTCCACGCTGTGCCAGGTAATATAAACATGTACTGCATCCAAAGAAATTTACTGAGCCTACAACTAATACTTTGTTGGCTTCCCTTGACGTAGTGAAGCGCAGCTTGAAGTCTGGCTACAGTTGAACAGTCGTGGATGCATAACACCCGTTTTATTATCATCGCCTACAAATTTTCTATTAGGCTCAGATCAGGGGAATTAGCAGGCCAGTCTTCAAAGAATCGCACACAGCAGTCTCTCAGCCACTGCTTCACTGACAGCAGTATGGCATGGTGCACCATCCTGCATGAAGGTGGAAGCCTGAAACATCTCAAAAGACCCCAGTAGATGGTCATAAAGAAGCTCAAGGTAGTTCTCCTGATTCTTTGTGGTGTTTTTTGGGTAACACCACAAGGCTCCCCACCCCATGGTAGGAAAAGCATCCCCACACCATCAACAAATCAGGAAATCTGGTAGTGTAGTGAGGGTCAAGGGAGTCACTGCCTGGGCACCAGTACATGCAACAACCTTGACTACTGGTTGTCACTGTGAATCTTGACTAATTGCTCTACAGCACGTCACGCCACTGCTCGATGGTCCAATCTTTCATCCTCTCACAAAACACAAGTCTCTTCTCTTGCTGGGCCCACAGTTACCATAGACTTGGGCCATGCTGCACAGCTCAGATACATGAGATCATTGTGGATGTGGCATGATAATGTCCTCACAGACACATTACTCAGGAATCCCAAGTTGTCTTCCCTGATTTTCCTGGCAGATACTCATGGATTGCATTCAACTTTAAGGTATAACACTCTCAGGGTTTGCAGGGAAATTTTGCAGGTGTTTCATGGTAGTTTCTTCTTGGCGGGTATGTTGTTGCTGCTGAGTTCAGCCATATACTTCACCTATCATTGAACTTGGCGGACAATGACACCCATCTGGTCAGAGATGACCCGTGTGAAGTGTTCAGCCTTGTGGAGAGTTGAGATGGCTGTGATGTCATACTGTAACAAGATCTGGTAGTGCACCATTGTCCTGGAAAACAGCTAAACAGCAGAGTAACTGCAAGCCAGTCTGGGGGGGTAGTACAGGATGACAGCAACAGAATGCCCACCAATAAGAGTGATTGACAAGCACCAACCACTTCTTCCCATCTTTGCAAGCTGCCCAACATGCAGGTTGAGATGCCAGAAGTATAATAATTAAATTAAAAGCATCTGATGCCCACCAAGGAAAGCACGCATGTCTTGATCCTTCATCCGAATGACATGGTCTCCAGTGACAATGTTTGTAATGAGCACTGTATATAGGAAGGTGTCTCTACATTTCATTATTATTAGAACACAAAATATTGTATATATGCCATGTCTCCATACTTTACATTAAATTTAATTTGTTTCCTGGAATGCCTTTGAGAATTCAAAATATTATGTATGTGTCATGTCTTCAAATATCTATACCTAGTTTAAGAGACTCTACTTATTACAGATAGACACAGTGTTTTACTAAATTTATTAAATGCTCATTCAAATGTTGAATATTTCAAACATGTATTATGTGCCAAGTTTTCAAGTTCTTTATTCAGTTCTTGGAACTGTGCAAGTCAATTTAATAACTTTCATTTTGTTAATTTCTATTCGTTGAAGTAGATACTTTTTAAAATCCCTCACACATTTATTATGCATTCAATTCATTTTCACTCATGTTGAGATTCTAATTTTCTTTGAAAGTCAAGATAGAAATTGTAAAAATATATAATTTCATATAACTGCAATAAAGTAGGAACAGGGTTCATGCAAGTTTGTTGGAGGCAATAGAGAGACATCATGTAAGATAGTTTGGGAACCACTGCTCTAATGTGATCCCTTATAAAAATTGTGGTGCTTAACTTATATAAAATCTTGAAGAAAAAAATCTCACCTAAACTCTTCAGCTTTTTCACTTTTACATGGAGATTTTTCCAAAGTTCCCTCACTATCTTGTCTTTCAAGTTGTTCCAGTTGGACATCTGTATCTTGGACAACTATGGATGCATTTTCACAAGGAGAAGATTGTGAAGCACAGGAGGTTTGAGTAGACAGATTCTGAGTTGCTATGACTGATGCTGAAGCACTGGAAGGAATGGTCAAATTTACCAAAGGAATGTGGAAAGCTGGATGGGCAGGATGACTTGAGGGTCGAGGAATATCACCCACTCTTGCACGCTTTGCAGGTGGAATGACAGCCTGATCATTTGAAAGAATAACTGAGGACTCTCGAACTGCTGCAGCCTCACGAAGAGCTGCCTCACGTGCCTCACGACGAGCCTCTCTTCTCTCTTCTTTTTTGCTCCGTTCAGTAGCAGCATACAGAAGGTCATCAAGTCGGTTTCGTCTCTCTTGTCTCTCCTGAGGAGTTTCATCATGAATATTTCTTAAAGTACCATTAAAGGAAAGGTTTAGGGGAGATGGATCTCGCTCTAAGGGATCAGCTACTTGGTTATGAGGAGATAAAACCTGTGGAATAAAGCCATACATTCCTGTTGAATATTCACCACAAAGACTGTATATTGGAGTAGAATGGCAGTTGTCAACCCTTGATCTTCCTCTGTTATGTTGCCTTAGACAGTCATCTTCACTATGACTTTTGTGATCACTACCACTGGTTACTGAGGAAACTTCTGCTAGACCTTTAATTTTGAGGCTTTCAGCTGTTCTGAGAAGGGATGCAAGGTTTTCTTGATCAACATTTACTTCCCCATGATAAATGAAGTGGATTAAGGAAGCAACATCTTGAGGATGAGGACCATCCAATACAACTATTGGAGAGTTGCCAGGAGGAAGTGCACCAAGTAGCTTCTCAAAATGACTACTGGATGCACACAATACCAATTTGTGCAGCCGCCAAACTTCACCTGGAAAAAAATAAGAAAAAAACATATGGTAACTAATAACAGAAACAGAATGTCTCCCATCATCACCTGTATAATTCACAATCATAATTACAAGAATATAGTGTCAACTCAATAACTGCAATCAATATCAATCCATCTTTATTAAACAAATCATTGCAACATTAATGCACCATAAAGGAGGCAAACACCTTAGTCTAAGTTTCTCCAGGGGATAAGGATACATATGCAGGAGTGAAGTGGTACTGAAAAGCTCCTGCTGGCTTTTGATATTTCCTCTTTGCCTGTTTTCCTTCATGTTTAAAAACACTGAGTAGTAGTCTGTCACTATGCAACATGCACTCCAGTGCATTATACAATACAGGGAACTACAAATAAATGTCCCTAGACCATGCTGTCCTTTTAGTAATGGACTTAGGTATTTTGATATCCACTAATTTTTTCAATATGAATTTCTACAATATTCCTAGTCTTAGACCTACCTTCCAACCTGTAGAACATCATCCCAATTTCTCTAAATCTTACCTTTTCTTCACTGAAACACAGGTGTCCACACACTTCATCTATTCCCAAATTGAACAAATTGTAATTCATCTGTTTACTCTCATCCTATCCAGAATAGGGAAGTGGCTCAATGCTATTTTAGCCCAAATACAAACAATACTTAAAATTCAAATTTGAACTTTGGAGTCCCCATCTGGTAGAGGACCATAAATGTCCCACAGCTCAGACTGCTCTACCAGTATGAACCATAAGTGTAATGATACCCTCCTCAATTTTTCTTCATTAACTTCTGCAATATTTGTGGTCTAGGTACCAATTTTCAATCTGTAGATCACCATCTCTCCTCATCTTTTCCTCAGTGAAACACAAGTGTCTGAGGCAACTAACAGTAGCCCAATTACTGTTCCCTTCTTTTTCTATACTCATTTTCATTCCAAAGCTGGATGTTGTGTTTATGTGTGCAAAAACTTAATCAATACTCATGCCAAAACTTTTGAGTCTTCTGAGTTTTCCAACATCTGGCTATGACTACAAAGTCACTTTCAAACTAAATTCATCTGTCCTGTATACCTCTCACCTAACTCCTCTGACTTTAAGAAATTCTTTGTCTACTTACATAACTTCTATAATGGACCACATTCTGACTCTAGATCTCTTCCTGAAGACTTCAATGTTCATCACCAGCTTCAGCTTTCCTTCTTTTCACTGACCATCCTGGTCAAGTACAGGTATTCTCCCTGATATACAATTCAATGTTATATAATATTTCACTTTTATGATATTTGTTCTTTACTATACTGGGTCTGCAACAAGATCGATTATATTTAATTTTTACAATATATCCAGTTTTTCAGAGTTGAGCTATCACCAGTTCACTTTTGCATGGTAATTAATTAATCATTGCGAAAAAAAAATTAGATATACAGTGAAAACTAAATACTCGAACATCTTAAAACTCAAGCTCTTCAATACTCAAACATAAATGTTCAATCTGGTACTCACAAAAATATCTAGTACTCGAATGGCTACACATGTGGTTGTCCTTTTCTGATACCGGTATTACAGGTATTATCGAATCTAAAATACCGGATATCGATGCACATCCCTAGACTCTCACTGCCGTGTTGTGGTTGAGAGAACAACAATCTTCTGTGTTTTGTCTGTAATTTTTTATTTAGATGCTTACAATGGTACCAAAGAGGCTTATTAATAGTGAAAATAAGGATTCTAGTGAGAGTGCAAATGTTAGTGAGCCACAGCCCTCCAATAGAGGGTTCACAGGAACCATACCTAGTTACCAGTCGTTTTATATGGATGGTGACTCATCTTCCGATGAATAACTTCTCTTCTTCTCCACACCCACCTCCCCTCCTCTTCTACATTATCCATCACCAGCCTTCACTTACATTAAGTACAAATCAATATTATAAAAAAATACACTGAATTTTTTGTAAACTTATGGTTTTCCTAAGGTTAAATCAAATTAACTGATTTATAGGTATGGGTAGTCTAATTTTTTGATATGAGGGAATTAAATTTGAGTATTGAGTCTCCCCTGTATATATATATATATATATATATATATATATATATATATATATATATATATATATATATATATATATATATATATATATACAGTAATACCTTGAGATACGAAAGCCCCAATATACAATTTTTTTTATATACGACAAAAAATTTCATATAATTTACGCCTTGAAATACAAAGATATCTTTAAGATACGAAGAGCCATCGGTAAGTGGCGCAACGATCGTTCGGCTACCCACATCCACACAAACATTTAGCCCGCGTTGTGTATCGTTGTTCATCCTTTATGCATGTATGTGCCTGTGCTCCTTGGCAGTGTGGATTTTTTCTAAAGTTTTGTGAACTCAAGACCCAGTGATCATGGGTCCCAAAAGTAAAAGTTTGGCGAAACACACAAAATAGCCTGTATTCACATAATAATTACACTTAGAAATTCAATAAACAAGTGAGTACAAATGGTGTTCCACCCACAAGCAACTAACTCTTCCTCTTTGCAATGCAAAAAAACAGAAGTCTCTAGATGTCATGGTTACCAAAATATCACAGGTTGAATGAGGTGGTATCAACAGTGCACATGGCCTTGCGTCCGATTGGGTTCAGTGGCCTTGACTAGAGCGATAGAAAACAGGCCTGTTGTATGCCCTCTCTCTCTCTCTCTCTCTCTCTCTCTCTCTCTCTCTCTCTCTCTCTCTCTCTCTCTCTCTCTCTCTCTCTCTCTCTCTCTCTTTCCTGCTCTGATATCACTCTTATTCAAAAGTTGTCTCCCCACAACATGGCAACAGACCCAAGGTATAGAAGTAAGGTGCATGGGAGAGGTGGCGGAATCAAACACTGTGAAATCACTGTCGCTCCCACCATCCATCGTTGGTGACACAGTGATGTAGAGCATATGTTTACTCCTGATGAGTGTTGCCAGCTCACAAGCAAAAAAACAGGAAAAAAAATAGCCAAAATATAGCCGTAAAAAGCCTAAACGTCTATCGATGTACCCCGAGTCTTGAGTGATGAACATCTATCGATGTGTCCCGAGTTTTACGGGTTAAGTTGTTCTTTTGGGCAATATACTACATTTATATCTTGCATACAATAAACATTCTATTTATCTTATATTAAATCTACATTTGGTTGGTATTTAAAGCATGTTAATTTTTTTGGGGGGTAAATTCGTATCACAAGAAGGAATGAATTCTATTTCCATTATTTTCTATGGGAAAAATTTATTTGATATATGATTTTTTTTGTATACAATGATTGTCATGGAATGAATTAAATTCGTATGTCAAAATATCACTGTATACATATATATATATATATATATATATATATATATATATATATATATATATATATATATATATATATATATATATATATATATATATATATATATATATATATATATATATATATATATATATATATATATATATATATATATATATATATATATATATACGAGGAGAGTAAAATTATCCGCACTTTCGCCATAACATGTCTTCAGTATTGCCACACTGCGTTCTGCGCATGCATGCTTATAGTTGATACTACTGTGGTCATGTGATCAAAGTTTGAGCATGATCGCACCATTGTGCTTTCTGTCTTTACTGTGTAAACATGGCCGCTCCACTAGCAGTATGCACCAAGGAAGAACAAAGAGCAGTGACCCGATTTCTCTGGTCAGAAGGAGTGTCAGGGGCTGAAATTCATCGGAGGCTTTTAGTACAATACGGGGATAGTGTACTACTGCGTAGAAGTGTGTATGAGTGGATTGAGAAGTTTAAAAGTGGCGGACGGCGTGGCACGAAGAGGGAGCAGGACGCCCATCAACCTCCACCACTAATGAGAAGATTCAGCAAGTTCGAGAGATGGTAATGGCAAACCGGCAAGTTATCATTGATGAGGTAGCTTGTTCTCTGCAGATTAGTCATGGTTCTGCCTTTCAAATCATCCACGATGAGCTCGGCTTCCATAAAGTCTGTGCGAGGTGGGTGCCAAGGGAGCTTACTGCAGAGCACAAAGCAAAGCGTCTTGAGGTCTGCCAACGTTTACTCGATCGCTACAACAATGATGGCGAGAGATTTTTGAGCAGAATAGTCACAGGAGATGAAACGTGGGTCCATCATTATGAGCCAGAATCCAAAAGACAGAGTATGGAGTGGAAACATCCTGGCTCGCCAGCGACGAAGAAATTCAAGACTCAGGCTTCTGCGGGAAAGGTGATGCTAACCCTTTTTTGGGACTCAAAAGGACCTATACTGGAAGACTACCTGGAAAAAGGGTGCACGATCAACAGTGCAAGGTACAGTGCTTTGCTGGCCAACAAACTGAAGCCAGCAATTTGCACCAAACGCCGAAGCCTATTGTCAAAGAAAGTTTTGTTGTTGCATGACAATGCACACCCACACACAGCCGCCCAGACTGTTGAAACCATTAACCAATTGGGTTTTGTGGTGCTGGAACACCCTGCCTACAGCCCAGATCTCGCCCCTTCCGACTACCATATCTTTGGACTGTTCAAAGATGGTTTACGAGGTCGGCGATTTCCTACGGATGAAGATGTGAAAGAAGCGGTGCATAAATGGTTGCATGACCAATCCCAAACCTTCTTCTCGGAGGGAATACGCTAGCTTATGGACCGCTGGACCAAGTGCATCGAAAAACAAGGAGACTATATAGAAAAATTATGTATTTGCTTATCCCCTGCTTTTGTGTAAATACATTGAAAAACCAAGAGTGCGTATCATTTTACTCTCCTCATATATATATATATATATATATATATATATATATATATATATATATATATATATATATATATATATATATATATATATATATATATATATATATATATATATATATATATATATATATATATATATATATATATATTGATATATATTGATATATATACATGTGTATATATATATATATATATATATATATATATATATATATATATATATATATATATATATATATATATATATATATATATATATATATATATATATATATTTTTTTTTTTTTACGTAGGAAAGAGGGCCACCCAATGGCAAAAAAAAGAAAGTTAAAAAAGGCCCACTTGAGTGCTGGCTCTCTAAAAAGTGCAAAAAGTGCCAAAACCGGCAGCCAGAATTAGGGGAGCAAATGCCTCGATACCTCCCTCTTAAAAGAAGACAAGTTGTAGGAATTCGGAAATACAGATGCAGGGAGGGAGTTCCAGAGTTTACCAGTGAAAGGGATAAATGATTGAGTGCTGGTTAACTCTTGCATGAGAGAGTTGGACAGAATAGGGATGAGAGGAAGAAGAAAGCCTTGTGCAGAAAGGCTACAAGAGATAGGAGGGCATGCAGTTAGCAATATCAGTAGAACAGTTACCATGAAAATAGCGATAAAAGATAGAAAGGGATGCAACACTTCGGCGGTGAGAAAGAGACTGAAGACAGTTACGAGTAGTGAGAGGAGGGGACTTGATGAGACGAAGAGCTTTCAATTCCATCCTATCAAGAAAAGCTGTGTGACTGGAATCCCCCGAACATGCGAAGAGTACTCAATAGAGGGACGGATAAAGCCCTTATACAGAGTAAGCAGTTGGAGGGGCGAGAAAAACTGGCGGAGACGCCTCAGAACACCTATCTTCATAGAAGCTGTTTTAGCAAGAGATGAGATGGTGAAGTTTCCAGTTAAGATTATGAGCAAAGGACAAACCAAGGATATTCATTGTGGAAGAGAGAGAGAGTTGAGTGTCATTGAAGAAGAGGAGATAGTTGTCTGGAAGGTTGTGTCGAGTTGATAGATGAGGAATTGAGTTTTTGAGGCATTGAAAACTACTAGATTTTCTCTGCCCCAATCTGAAATCTTAGAAAGATCGGAAGTCAGGCGTTCCGTGGCGTCCCCGCGTGATCTGTTGACTTCCTGAAGGGTTGGACGTCTCTGAAAGAACATGGAAAGATGTAGGGTGGTATCATCAGCGTAGGAGTGGATAGGGCAAGAAGTTTGGTTTAGAATGAATAATAGAGAGTGGATGACAGGACAGAACCCTGAGGAACACCACTATTAATAGGTTTAGGAGAAGAGCAGTAGCCATCTACCACAGCAGCAATAGAGCGGTCGAAAAGGAAACTTGAGATAAAGTTGCAGAGAGAAGGATAGAAGCCGTAGGAAGGCAGTTTTGAAATCAAAGCTCTATGCCAGACTCTATCAAAAGCTTTTCATATGTCTAACGCTACAGCAAAAGAGGATGACCAAGACTCAGTAAAGAAAGCCAGATCACAAGTAGAGCAACCTTGACGGAAGCCATACTGGCGATCAGACAGAAGATTGTGAAGTGACAGATGTTTGAGAATCTTCCTATTCAGGATAGATTAAAAAACTTTAGACAAGCAAGAGATTAAAGCTATAGGATGGTAGTTTGAGGGGTTAGAACGGTCACCCTTTTTAGGAACAGGCTGAATGTAGGCGAACTTCCAACAGGAAGGAAAGGTAGAAGTCGATTGACAAAGTTGGAAGAGTTTGGCAAGGCAGGGTGCAAGTGCGGAAGCAGAGTTTTTGAGAACAATAGGAGGGACCCCATCAGGTCCATAAGCCTTCTGAGGGTTTAGGCCAGCAAGGGCATGGAAAACATCATTACGAAGAATTTTGATTGTAGACATGAAATGGTCAGAGGGAGGAGGAGAGGGGAGGGACAAGCCCAGAATCGTCCAAGGTGGAGTTGTGAGCAAAGGTTTGAGAAAAGAGTTCAGCTTTAGAGACAGAAGAGATGGCAGTGGTGCCATCAGGATGAAATAAAGGAGAGAAAGATGAAGAAGTGAAGTTATTGGAGATGCTTTTGGCTAGATGCCAGAAGTCACGAGGAGAGTTTGAGTTTGAAAGATTTTGACATTTTCTATTCATGAAAGAGTGTTTGGCAAGTTGAAGAACAGACTTGGCATGATTCTGGGCAGAGATATAAAGTGCATGAGATTCTGGAGATGGAAGGCTCAAGTACCTTTTGTGGGCAACCTCTCTTTCATGTATAGCACGAGAACAGGCTGATTTAAACCAAGGTTTAGAAGGTTTAGGTTGAGAAAAAGAATGAGGAATGTACGCCAGACACGAACACCTCTGTTATGCGTGTCTTTGACACGGAAGCAATAATCATTCCAGGGAAAATCAGCACAATACCTCCTCAGGTCCCTCCAACTACCGTCCTATAGCTTTAATCTCTTGGTTGTGTAAATTTTTTTAATCTATCCTGAATAGGAAGATTCTCCAACATCAGCCATTTCACAATCTTCTATCTGATCGCCAGTATGGCTTCTGTCAAGGTCGCTCTACTGGTTATCTACTGGCTTTCCTTACTGAGTCTTGGTCATCCTCTTTTAGAGATTTCGGTAAAACTTTTGCTGTAGCGTTAGACATATCAAAAGCTTTTGATAGAGTCTGGCATAGAGCTTTGATTTCAAAACTGCCCTCCTACGGTTTAAGGGATTGGAACAGTTTTCCTTCGCAGTCTTAGATCTAATTTTCAATCTGTGGAACACCACCTCTCCTCTACTAAACCTCATCTACTTTTCCTCACCGAAACACAGCTGTCTGAGGCAACTGACAGTAGCCCCTTCTCTGTTCCCTCCTACTTTCTCTATTCTCATTTTTATGGAGTAGGCAGTAGTCACCTGCCGCCCGGTGGAATACTCCAGGAGAGGTACTTACGGGGATGTAGGCAGTGCTGCAGACTGAGTGATTCCCCGTGTCCTCTTTTCCCGGTTCCCTTTGTGGTCTCATTTATACAATTGAGCAGTTGCAGCCTGCCCTCTAAAGACAACTTCTACTACTTCCTACACTACACTACAACACCTTACACTTTTACACTCTCTTCAAATCAAAATTTAATAATGGCTTCACCACGCCCTGCCTCGGAGTCCCCCTCTGGGGAGGGGACCATAAATGTCCCCAGGTCGGACTGCCCCTCTGCTGTCGACCTTGGGTGTCTTGACACTTCATCTAATACTTTCACTATCAATTTCTGCAACATTCGTGGCCTTCGTTCTAATTTTCAATCTGTGGAACACCACCTCTCCTCTACTAAACCTCATCTTCTCTTCCTAACCGAAACACAGTTGTCTGTGACTACTGACAGCAGCCCCTTTTCTGTTCCCTCCTACTTGCTCTATCCTCATTTTCAATCCAAAGCTGGATGTTGCGCATACGTGCGTAACGACACCACTTGCTCTCGTGCCCACAATCTTGAATCTTCAGAATTTTCTACCATCTGGCTAAGACTTCAATGTCACTCTCTAACTAAATTCATCTGTGCTGTATACCTCTCACCTAATTCCTCTGACTATGTAAAATTCTTTGACTATTTGACTTCCAAGGTGGAGCACATCTTATCTCACTTTCCTTTTGCTGAGATCTCCATTTTAGGGATTTCAATGTTCACCACCAGCTTTGGCTTTCATCTTCTTTCACTGACCAACCTGGTGAACAAACCTTCAACTTTGCTATCCTTCATGACCTAGAGCAGCTAGTGCAGTTCCCTACCCGTATTCCTGACCGCCTTGGAGACACGCCCAACATTCTTGATCTTTTCCTAACCTCCAACCCTTCTGCTTACTCTGTTAAACTTTCCTCTCCGTTGGGCTCCTCCGACCACAATCTAATTTCCGTTACCTGTTCTATCACTCCAGTGCAGCCTCAGGACCCGCCTAAGCGGAGGTGCTTCTGGCATTTTAACTCTGCTAAGTGGGAGGAACTAAGGCAGTACTATTCTGATTTCCTTGGGATGATTATTGTTTTCATGTCAGAGATCCTTCTCTTTGTGCCGAGCGCATAACAGAGGTGATTATCTCTGGCATGGAGCTATACATTCCTCATACTTTCTCTAACCCTAAAGCTAAAAAGCCTTGGTTTAACTCTGCTTGTTCTCGTGCTGTCAATGATAGAGGCGGCTCACAAACGGTTCCGTAGCCATCCAACTGCTGAAACTCATGCCCTATATATTTCTGCCCGTAATCATGCCAAATCTATTCTCCAACTTACTAAAAACTCTTTCATCAATAGAAAATGTCAAAGTCTTTCCAATTCTAACTCCTCTCGAGATTTCTGGCATCTAGCCAATAATATCTCTAACAACTTTACTTCTTCGTCTTTCCTCCTTTACTTCATCCAGATGGCTCTACAGCTGTCTCTTCTTTTCTAAAGCTGAACTCTTCGCTCAAACCTTTGCTACCAACTCAACTTTGGATGATTCTGGGCATATTCCTCCTACTCCTCCACCCTCTGACTACTTCATCCCTAAAATTAAAATTCTTTATAAAGACGTTTTCCTGGCCCTCTCTGGCCTTGATTCTCGGAAGGCTTACGGTCCGGATGGAGTCCCTCCTGTTGTTCTCAAAACTGTGCTTCCGAACTCGCTCACTGCCTGGTCAAACTCTTTCATCTGTGTCTCTCTACTTCTATTTATCCTTCTTGCTGGAAGTTTGCTCACATTCAACCTGTCCCTAAAAAGGTGACCACTCCAATCCTTCTAACTACCGCCCTATAGCTTTGATTTCCTGCCTTTCTAAAGCCTTTGAGTCTATCCTTAATAGGAAGATAATGAGGCATCTATCAGCTCACAACCTTCTCTCTGATTGCCAGTATGGTTTCCGTAAAGGCAGATCTACTGGTGATCTTCTTACTTTCCTAACTGAATCTTGGTCATCCTCTTTTAGGGACTTCGGTGAAACCTTTGCTGTCGGCCTTGACATATCGAAAGCCTTCGATAGAGTCTGGCACAAATCTTTAATTTCTAAACTACCCTCCTACGGATTCTATCCTTCTCTCTGTACCTTCATCTCCAGTTTCCTTTCCGATCGTTCTATTGCTGCTGTAGTAGACGGTCACTGTTCTTCCCTAAAACTATCAACAGTGGTGTTCCACAGGGTTCTGTCCTATCACCCACTCTCTTTCTATTATTCATCAATGATCTCCTAAATCTGACTCAATGCCCTATCCACTCCTATGCTGATGATACCACCTTGCATTATTCAACAGCGTTCAACAGACGCCCAACCCAACAACAATTAAATGACTCAAGGCGAGATGCTATAGGACGCCTAACTTCTGATCTTTCACTTGTTTCTGATTGGGGCAGAGAAAACCTGGTTTTGTTCAATGCCTCAAAACTCAATTTCTACAACTATCTACTCGACATAACCTTCCAGACAACTATCCTCTCTTCTTCAATAACACTCAACTTCCCTCTCCTCTACATTAAACACACTCGGTCTATCCTTCACTAAAAATCTAAACTGGAAATTTCACATCTCTACTCTTGCTAAATCAGCTTCCAAGAAGTTAGGTGTCCTGTGGCGTCTTCGTCCATTTTTCTCCCTCCCAGCTGCTTGCTCTGTACAGGGCCTTATCCGCCCGTGTATGGAGTATGGCTCTCATGTCTGGGGATCCACACACAGCTTTACTAAACAAGGTGGAATCTAAAGCTTTTCGTCTTATCAACTCTTCTCCTCTAACTGACTGTCTTGATTCTTTAAGTCACCGCCGCAATGTTGCATCTTTATCTGTCTTCTACCGCTGTTTTCATGCTGTCTGCTCTTCTGAACTTGCTAACTGCATGCCTTCCCCCTCCTGCGGCCTCGCTGCACAAGACTCTCTACTTCTTCTCATCCCTATTCTGTCCATCTTCCTAATGCAAGAGTTAACCAGTATCTTCACTCCTTCATTCCCTACACTGGTAAACTCTGGAACTCTCTACCTGTGTCTGTATTTCCACCTGCCTATGACTTAAACTCTTTCAAAAGAGGAGTGTCAAGACACCTCTTACGTTAACTGGACCCTCCTTTTAGATTTTTTTGTTTTTTCTCTTTCTCCTACTTTCCTCTTAACAGGGCCTGGCAACCAGCGGGATTTTTTTTTTTTTTCCAACACTGTTTTCCCTTGGCCAGTGCCCTTGTAATGTAAAAAAAAAAAAAAAAAAATTCCAAAGCTGGATGTTGCATCTATGTGTGCAATGACCTAACTTGCTCTCATGCCCACACTTTTAAGTCTTCCGAATTTTCAACCATCTGGCTATGACTTAACAGTCACTCTCAAACTAAATTCATCTGTGCTGTTTATCTCTCCCCTAACTCTTCTGACTATACTAAATTCTTCGACTACTTAACTTCTAAAGTGAAGCACATTCTGTCCCTCTACCCTTTCGCTGAGATTTCCATTCTTGGAGATTTCAATGTTCACCACCAGCTTTGGCTTTCCTCTCCCTTCACTGACCACCCTGGTGAACTAGCCTTCAACTTTGCTATCCTCCATGACCTAGAGCAACTGGTGCAACACCCTACTCGTATTCCTGACCATCTTGGAGACACGCCCAACATTTTTTATCTCTTCCTCACCTCTAACCCTTCTGCTTATGCTGTTACCCTTTCATCTCCGTTGGGCTCATCCGATCACAATCTCATTTCTGTATCTTGTCTTATTTCTCCAATCCCTCCGCAGGATCTCCCAAAGCGAAGGTGCCTCTAGCGTTTTGCCTCTGCCAGATGGGGGGACCTGAGGAGGTATTATGCTAATTTTCCTTGGAATGATTATTGCTTCCGTGTCAGAGACCAATCTCTTTGTGCTGGACGCATAACAGAGGTGTTAGTGTCTGGCATGGAGGTGTACATTCCTCATTCTTTTTCTCAACCTAAAGCTTCTAAACCTTGGTTTAACTCAGCCTGTTCTCGTGCTATACATGAAAGAGAGGTTACCCACAAAAGGTACTTGAGCCTTCCATCTCCAGAATCTCGTGCATTTTATATCTCTGCCGGAATCATGCCAAGTCTGTTCTTCAACTTGCCAAACACTCTTTCATAAATAGAAAATGTCAAAATCTTTCAAACTCAAACTCTCCTCGTGACTTCTGGCATCTAGCCAAAACATCTCAAATAACTTCACTTCTTCATCTTTCCTCCTTTATTTCATCCTGATGGCACCACTGCCATCTCTTCTGTCTCTAAAGCTGAACTCTTTTCTCAAACCTTTGCTCACAACTCCACCTTGGACGATTCTGGGCTTGTCCTCCTCTCCTCCTCCCTCTGACTATTTCATGTCTACAATCAAAATTCTTCGTAATGATGTTTTCCATGCCCTTGCTGGCCTAAACCCTCAGAAGGCTTATGGACCTGATGGGGTCCCTCCTATTGTTCTCAAAAACTGTGCTTCTGTGCTTGCACCTTGCCTGGCCAAACTCTTCCAACTTTGTCTATCGACTTCTACCTTTCCTTCCTGCTGGAAGTTCGTCTACATTCAGCCTGTTCCTAAAAAGGGTGACCGTTCTAACCCCTCAAACTACCATCCTATAGCTTTAATCTCTTGCTTGTCTAAAGTTTTTGAATCTATCCTGAATAGGAAGATTCTCAAACATCTGTCACTTCACAATCTTCTGTCTGATCGCCAGTATGGCTTCCGTCTACTGGTGATCTTCTGGCTTTCCTTACTGAGTCTTGGTCATCCTCTTTTAGAAATTTCGGTGAAACTTTTGCTGTAGCGTTAGACATATCAAAAGCTTTTGATAGAGTCTGGCATAGAGCTTTGATTTCAAAACTGCCCTCTTATGGCTTCTATCCTTCTCTCTGCAACTTTATCTCAAGTTTCCTTTCCGACCACTCTATTGCTGCTGTGGTAGACAGCTACTGTTCTTCTCCTAAACCTATTAATAGTGGTGTTCCTCAGGGTTCTGTCCTGTCACCCACGCTCTTTCCATTATTCATTCTTAACCAAACTTCTTGCCCTATCCACTCCTACGCTGATGATACCACCCTACATCTTTCCACATTCTTTCAGAGACGTCCAACCTTTCAGGAAGTCAACAGATCACGCGGGGATGCCACGAAACGCCTGACTTCCGATCTTTCTAAGATTTCAGATTGGGGCAGAGAAAATCTAGTAGTTTTCAATGCCTCAAAAACTCAATTCCTCCATCTATCAACTCGATACAACCTTCCAGACAACTATCCCCTCTTCTTCAATGACACTCAACTGTCTCCCTCTTCCACAATGAATATCCTTGGTCTGTCCTTTGTTCATAATCTTAACTGGAAACTTCACATCTCATCTCTTGCTAAAACAGCTTCTATGAAGATAGGTGTTCTGAGGCATCTCCGACAGTTTTTCTCGCCCCCTCCAACTGCTTACTCTGTATAAGGGCTTTATCCGTCCCTCTATGGAGTACTCTTCGCATGTTCGGGGAGTTCCAGTCATACAGCTTTGCTTGATAGGATGGAATCAAAAGCTTTTCGTCTCATCAAGTTCCCTCCTCTCACTACTCGTAACTGTCTTCAATCTCTTTCTCATCGCTGAAGTGTTGCATCCCTTTCTATCTTTTATCGCTATTTTCATGGTAACTGTTCTACTGATCTTGCTAACTGCATACCTCCCCTTCTCCTGCAGCCTCTCTGTACAAGGCTTTCTTCTTCCTCTCATCTCTATTCTGTCCCACTCTCAATCATTTATCCCTATCCCTTTCATTGGTAAACTCTGGAACTCCCTCTCTGCATCTGTATTTCCGAATTCCCACAACTTGTCTTCTTTTAAGAGGGAGGTATCGAGGCATTTGCTCCCCTAAATCTGGCTGACGGTTTTTGCACTTTTTGCACTTTTTAGAAATCCAGCACTCAAGTGAGCCTTTTTTAACTTTCTTTTTTTTGCCCTTGGCTATATATATATATATATATATATATATATATATATATATATATATATATATATATATATATATATATATATATACATATACATAATTAATTATATATATATATATATATATATATATATATATATATATATATATATATATATATATATATATATATATATATATATATATATATATACACATGTATAATAATATATATATATATATATATATATATATATATATATATATATATATATATATATATATATATATATATATATATATACACACACACACACATATATATATATATATATATATATATATATATATATATATATATATATATATATATATATATATATATATATAGTGATACTTTGACATATGAATTTAATTCGTTCCATGACAATCGTTGTATACCAAAAAAAATCATATATCAAATCAATTTTTCCCATAGAAAGTAATAGAAATAGAATTCCTTCGTTCTTGTGATACGAATTTACCCCCCAAAAAAATCACCATGCTTTAAATACCAACCAAATGTAGATTTAATATAAGATAAATAGAATGTTTATTGTATGCATGATATAAATGTAGTATATTGCCCAAAAGAACAACTTAACCCGCAAAAACTTGGGATACGTCGATAGACATTCATCACTCAAGACTCGGGGCACATCGATAGACGTTTAGGTTTTTTATAAGTTCATTATTTGAGAGAGGTTCAGCATGGCTTTCCAAAAGATCATGATCAACATCATCATCAACTTCATCGAAGCCAGCCCTATGTCACAGATTTACTATGTCATTTCTGATCGCACCAGTCTTCTTCAGTGAAGCCTGGGAAGTCATGCGCGCATTTTGGCCATACTTTATTCCACGCCAAGTTCATGGTAGATGTCTTCACATCGTCCCAAGATGACGATGTTATCTAAGGCATGCTTGATTTTGTACGACTTCCACCAGGCCCATCTGTGCCCTTTATCAGTTGCTGCATGGTTTGCTGCTGGTAGTAGGCTTTAATTGTTTGCCATAATCATTATGAATGTATTTGTGCTTACAATAGATCCTTTAATATTCTATTTATTCATCTAATTAGTAATGCATGTAAGCAATATGTAATGCAGTTAAAAATAAAGGGGGGTGAGGGGAAGAGATAACAGGCTCCAAGGGTGGTCAAGTTAAAGTCAGTACTGTGAGTAGCGGGGAGGTGTGGCGTGGGTGACGTCATCACCCCTGCTCCCCCGCACTTGGCCCTCTCGGATGACATGAGCAGATACCATATCTGAATTTTTCTTACCGTATATTGAATCAAAGGTAGTAAATTCCAAATACCATAACTGTGAATTTACCGGATAAAGAACTACTGTATAATGAGGATTTTCTGTATATATATATATATATATATATATATATATATATATATATATATATATATATATATATATATATATATATATATATTCCATATTTCATAAAATGTAATGGGTGTTCAGACAAATATTTAGTGTTTGAAATAAAAAAAAAAACATTCCCCTACATACTGTCAAAAAAATCTCTAGTTTCCCTTGCAAATTGCTATTTTCCCTGTAGGCATCCCCCTATCCCCTACATTAGGCTAAAATCACCTACTGTAGGGGATTTCCCCTATGAGTGGCAGCCTTGGCACAGGGCAGCGTCGGTTTACACTTTCGCCTTGCGGGCTGGTGGCGAATTTGGGCTGGAGGCGGATTTGACCGGGTGGGTGGCGCGCGAGATATGAATGTCGAATTGGTAAGTCAGTCGGTCGAACCTTGAAGATTGGGTATTAATTAACTGAGTTTGAATTGGCGATGATTCGAACTGCGAACGGTCAAATCACAAGGATCCCCTGTAACTTGTGTATTACTGTGGATTAGATCAAAAAGTACATTTCCACACCTATAGATGTGACTTGTGTAAGATATGCATTTCTGCTTGGAAAATAGGTGAACTAACAACCTAGGGTATAGAATAAGAAGTAACTAAGGGAGAGAGGGCTGTTCCAGTCAAGAAAATAGAGCAGAAGGGAGAAGGTCACTGAATCCTGAACAGAGAGGCATCAGAGGCGACATGGAGTGTATTAGTAAGTGAAGCTTAAACAATGTGTGATGCAATCTTAGTTAATTATCATTTCATGGAGTTAGAAGAGGAAATAAGATTTTAGGATGTTATATGTGTAGGATGTTTAGATTCAAGATTTGTGCTTGATTTCATATGATGTGTGATTTTGACTTGAATATGTTGAGTGATTTTGACTTTGAGTTCTGATGCTTGGAATTTTTATGACAATTTTTGAGAACTGGTGCTAAGTATATGGAAAGGTAATTTGCTACTTGCTGAAGTAACTACTGATGATTATTTGCGTACTTAGTTTTAATTAAATATAGAAAATTTAGCAGTGTATAATATATTGCCTTGTGGTTATTATTATATATCTCACAAAATCATGTAATTGCAACTTGCAAGAGAGCAGTGGATGCTGAAATTGAAGCAGTGGATGAACCTTGTTTGCCCCATCCCCTCAGGAGAAGGAAAAGACCATAGTGGTGGATGGATTACATATGTGATAGCAGCGATAACAAATAGAGAATTGTGTGGGGAGGGGGTAATGTTGTGGCAACCAAGGGAAGTGATGATGGCGGTGGCAATGCTGATGGTTGGCAATGCTGGGGGTGGCTGCAAGCAGGAACTTCTGGTGCTGCCAGAAGTCACAGGTGGATGGGCAAACCAGGATTGGCTCACTGATGAGCCAATTAGCATAAGTCTGACCCAACTTGAAGAGATCTCTAGCCACAGTCAGCCAGTCCATCTCCAGTTCAGACAGCTGAAGCAACACTACTGTCTCACCGCTACCTCACAGCCACACTCTCAACACATCTCCATCACCACATGTGTTATGTAGTACTGTTGAGTATTCTAGTATCGTAAGTACTCTGTAATTGTGCCACGTATACCTGTTAAATTCTGTGTGAGTAAATCTAGGATTTGTGCCCAACATATCACTACCCTGCTTCCCTTTGTCTGTGTGAGTCAGCCAATAACAATGGTGTGGCCTGGTGTGTGCCATGATAGCCTGTTCATGCCCCGCTCTCTTCTAGCCAATGGATCTATGCCTTTATCTTCCCATGTGTGTTGCTGCCCTGACCCTTGTCTCTTGGACAACTGGTGTGGTAAGCGGTCGAGTTCCTATGGCAGCTGTGGAGGCTGTGAGGACAGGTGTCAACAGCAACAACAACAACAACAACAACAACAACAACAACAACAATAATAATAATAATAATAATAATAATAATAATAATAATAATAATAATAATAACAATAATAATAATAATAACAGTAATAATAATCAAAAGCCTCAGAGGGGACATTATGGCAATTGGTCCTCCAGACTCAGGGAGGTACATATAGACTCCACACTACAGTGAATGTTATCACAAAAATAATTTATATTTATTCTTATTTTACTGCTCTATTCGTGTTTACTTTGTTTATGTAATATCTATTTTATTATTTTAGGCAATAACTATTTACAAATGATATTTGATGCTATTTATGGGTTAGGCACATATATAGAGGCCAGAACACATTGGTATTTTGTTACTCAATCTCAAGTTTGACATATGATCGTTCATTCTGTGATTGCATTTTCAGGAATATAACCTAAATATATATCAGGGAGGACCTGTATGTATAATGGTGAATCATATAGTGGGAAAACCTGAACCTTTCATTAGTGAAGAGACAGGATAAACACTGAATTCAAATATTTTCTTCTAAGATTTTTCTAAGTTTTCTATAACAAAGGAAAAAATAAAGATTTGTGTTTATCAATTTTTGTATTTAAAATATCAATTTCATTATTGCTAGTATAGAAATTGGGATTTATCTGCTTAACAGTAATCAGTTACAGGACAATAAATTCATTAACATTTAATGATTATAAGTCATTGCTGATAAAGTTATCATCATTGATTTCTCAGTTATTGTGATAATTCATTTGTTCTTGCACCCAACTATGTCCACTTCTATAATGTATAATCTACCAGTATTCACACTTATTCACCCCTTTCTTTGGTAAACTGGAACTCCTTATCTGTTTCTGATTTTCCATCTCCCTATGAGTTGCACTCATTCAAAAGGGAGGTTACAATACACTTATCCCATATATTTGACTAATGCTTTTGAATATGTTCAAGAACCAGCACCTCATTTAACCTTTTTTAATTGCAAATTTTGTTGCATTTGGCCAGTGCCCCTCCTATACAATAAATAAATAAATGAATAATAATGATAGTGAGGGAGCCTACAAACAGTACCTGAAACTTCTATCTTCTGAAATGCACTTTTTTTCTGATATCATACCAAAACTGCTCTTTAACTGACTATGAAGTGTCACCAATGTCAAAACCTTTCCAGATAAAGCTAACTCCCCTTGCAACTTCAGCATCTAGTTAAAAATATATCTTTTTCTTCAACCTTTCCTCCTCTATTTCAACCAGATATCACCACAACCATCATATGTATCTCTAAGCTGAATTATTCACTCAAAGCTTTGCTAGAATCTGTATTCTGAATCGTTCATGATATGTTTCTTCCTCTCCCCACATGTATCTTATCAAAATATTCATTTATCAATTATTTCTTACAGCAGTATTGCTCAGATGGCTCTTTACAAAGTACCTTTCATTGTAAAACTCCCTACCCACAGAGACATCAGTTAGATACAAAAAAAAAAAAAAACATGAGTGGCAGTTCATTTATTTAATTTTCTTTATTTGCTCTTTCTATAATACTCCAGTAAAGCATTCATGATTTGTTTTCCTTGATAATCATAAAAATAATATGAAATTTTATTCTTACCTTGACAGCATAATGTAACATCTGAATGTTGTTCAGAAGCAAGAATGTGGCCAAGAGTTCCAAGTAGATTTGTTGTGTGATTGTTCCACCTGAGGCAGAACTTCTGGAATGTCCCCATTTTTGTCACCTCATTGGTTTACTGTCCTGAGGGATACAAATTTGTTAATTAATGTTTCAAACATGTGTGACAGTTTAATATGAAAATGAATTAATATACATATATCATAAAGCAAAATGAATTAATATATATCATAAAACCCAATATAAGTAGCCTATATTTCTAATAAAAAAAATCCTACAACAAAACATGTTACCTATTCTTCCTCAAATATTCACTGCTTCATTCATTTAAAATTCTTCTGCAATGCCATTTGTGGTAATATGTAGCAATTCTCTCAAAACTTTTTGTTATTACACACACTTCTACCAATAATTATTAATTATTGTTTATACCTGCATTCCCACAGCAAACTTACACCATGTCTAACAGCTCAAGAACAAGAAGAGAAAGAAATATTTGGGGTGCCCTTTCTCGTTTTCTTTCAGAAAACACCCAACCCGTTTTCTACTCCCAGGTACCACCCATCAAGCTGATTTCCTTATTCGCCTCTTTGCTGTCACAGGGCTTACACATCGTCTTCAGCTCAGCGATTGCACCAGCTCATTGTTGTTTTTTTCCTTTTCAGCAGCAGTTGAGTTTACCTTTAGTCACTCCTTGGTTTGTCTATCTTCTACAGGGATATTGTAAGTGTGTTATTATGCAACGTAAGTGTGTGAAGTGTTCTCGTCCCCTCCCGTCACTTACGGTGGACCCTCATGGGGAGTATTTGTCATGTAGGGAGGTGTTTTGTAGCCATGCTTCACATTGTGATTGTTGTAAGGCCTTGTCCCAAGACCAGTTTCTACATCTTTTGGAAAGTATTAAAGACCGTACTGAGAGGAGGAAGGCTTTTTCTTCTGGTAAGCATAAGTCTTCCCCTTCGTCACAGCAGCTGCATAAATGCATGTGTAGGATGGAGGAGATGTTGGCCCCGCTTTTCCCTCTTTCTCTCCTCTTCCTAAGGTTAGCTCTTCTCTGGTTTCCAGTCTCCGGCTTCACAGGTAGATGATTCCCAGCCGGGAATGAGCGGGGCTATGCAGAGGCCAGGGCAGGCTGGACCACCTGGTGCCACCAGTCCCGAGGTCAAGATGGTACCAGTGTCCACTGTGGACCCAACAACAACAGGTGGCTCCCATGCCTCAGTTCCTGTATCAGGTAAGGCAGTGCACAGTGCCCTTGGTACTTTTCGCACTGTTTATGGTGGTGGGGTCAGTGACAGCCATCCAGTTCCCATGCCCAGGATATGGAGATTGGCATCTGCCATACAGCTCCCATGCCTGGCAGCCAGACTTCTCTCCGGGATACTGATGGTGGCATCTGCCATACGGCTCCCATGCCTGGCTGCCAGTCTCTTATCCCCTCCCAGTTTTATCCATGGTACAGGTAAGGAAATGCCTGGTGCTCCTGGTACCTTTGGCACTGTTTATGGTGGTGGGGTTGGCAACAGCCATCTGGCTCTCATGCAAGTTAGTGTTTTGGATCCAATTTTATTTTTGATTTACATAAATGCCATATCTAATATTTTCACTAAATCAAAAGCTATTCTATTTGCAGACGATGTGACAGTTCGACCACCCCACTACTCAGGATACAGAAGTCAATGTTTGCCATACAGTTCCCATGCCTGGTGGCCAGACTCCTTTCTAGGATGTTGAGGCTGGCATCTGCCATACAGCTCCCATGCCTGGCAGCTTATCATCTCCTCATATGGATTAGGCACATGTGAGACTATTCCCCTTTCTTTGGTGGTGGAGTTTGGCCACAACCATGATGCTAAAATGTCTGGAGGCCTTCTCCCTACCCAGAATATGAGTGTTGGTGTCAGCCACAAGGCTCCCATGCCAGGCAACCAGACTCATGTTCCTTGTGTAGCGATTGGTGTGTGCCCCTCGATATCCATGCCTGGCAGACATCCCCTTCCTCCCAGTGGTTTGGGCCATGTGGACCCTCGTGAGTCTAAGCTGGGAAGCCTTCCACTTATTCAAGAGGCTTCTGTTTAGGCTGGCCAACCAGCTCCTGTGCCTGGAAGCAGTGGGGTGGGCCAAGGTCTTTCGGCTCCGATGCTAGTTGGCCACCCTCTTTCCACAGCCGGATCCTGTGAGGATGATGAGGAGGACGTGCCTCCCACTTAAGAAGGTGTTTCCTCTTTTTTGCACCTCATAGGTTAAGTGAGAGCCTATCTTCATCTGCCTCCTCCTGAGGCTTCTTCCTCATCCCAGCTTACGGGTGTAGAAAGGGCACAGGGCTCAGTTTTGCCCCACCAGCCCTCATTTACTCTCCCATGGTCGCTTATGGCTTAAGCTGTCCATAAGGAAGCCCAATGCAGGTCCCTGAAGGAGCCTAAGCTTTGCTCAGACAATTTTCTGTTGTCTAGTGACTGGTGTGGCTGGGCCAGGTCTTTTTATCTGCCTGAGGGAGGCCTCACTGCTCCTCCTCCAGTTAAATGGGAGTTGGGTGGTCTATGGCCAATGGGCAACCTAGCAGTCTCTGTCTCCTCCTGCCTATTGGCACAAATGGAGAAAGTGTGTGGCTCCATGGCTGACATTGCCTCTTGGACAGACCAGATTTTGGCTACTTGGTGCTGCTTCTAGAACGAAGCAGGACGTTTTGGAATTTTTGTCGGCACTGGCCAAGGCTAATAAAGGACATTCTTCATCCTGCTGAGGAGCTAAGTTGTAAACTCCTTATTTTACAGATGTAGGCTGTAGTGGATTTGTTGCCTTGTACCTTTTCTGACAGGGAGAAGTGCCAGCTTCTTTCTTCTCCCATTTCTGATGTGCTTTTTGATCCAGCTGTGGTGGCCATGGTGCAGGATGATGAGCACTTGGCTTCTCAGCAATGTGCACTCTCTTCTGTGGAACGGTTAGCCTCTTCTTTTCAGGGTTCAGCCTCTGTGCCCGGTGGGGGTGGGGGTCAAGATAAAAGGACAGACAAGGAGGGGGTGCATTTCTTAGTGCCTCTTCATCAGTTCCTGTCCCCAGGCCCTACATTACAGGGGGAGAGTCCTTTTGGGCCAAGGGTTCTCACATTGGAGGATCCCATGTGAGTTATGCAGAGGGATCAGATTGTCATGTGACCTTGGACTTAGTGGTGCAGGACATGTTGGGCAAAGAGGCCAAAGAGCTTGTGGTGGGCAAGCTAGAAGATTTTTATACCCGTCTGTTCCTTGTACCCAAGGTAACAGGGGGTTAGAGACCTGTGTTCAAACTCATGGCTTTGAACAAGCTTTTAGTGGTCAGCCCCTTCCAGATGGAAACAGTGGTGTCAGTTTTGGAGTCCATGAGCATGGGATATTGGATGGTGTCTCTGGATCTGAGGGGCACGTCTTTCTAAGTTCCAATCCACCCTCGTTCTCGTACATACCTGCAGTTCGTTTGGCTAGGCAAAGTTTTTCATTTCAAAGTTCTTTGATTTTGCCTTGCCACTGCCCTGCAGGTCTTTACCAAGGTGATGGCGCTACTGTCTTCAAGGGCTCATCGACATGATATCTCCCTGCGCCATTACCTGGACGATTGGCTGGTCACAGTGCCTAGTCTCCAGGGGTGCATAGGTGCCATCTGGGCTGTTTTGCAGCTGTGTGCTCAATTAGGTATTCAGATCAATCTGCCCAAATCAGACCTGGTACCCAGCCAAAGGAAACAGTACCCGGGCATGGTGCTGGATTCAGTGAGGGCTCTGGTTTTTCCACCGCCAGAAAGGGTCAGCTGGTTTCTGTCAGTTTCGAGAGTTTTCTAGAGGACAGAGCCCCTACAGTGTATCTATGGAGGTCACTCCTAGGTCATCTGGCTTCCCTGGAGAGGCTGGTCCTGGTCAGCCAGCTACGCTCTTGGACCCTTCAGTGGTGTCTGAAGAAACACTGGAAGGAAGCGTCGGACCCACCCTGGTGGCGGGTTCCTCCTTCCCAGCTGTGTCTAGCGGACCTCTTGTGGGATGGATCCAGGTCATCTTCTCAGGGGAGCTCCCTTTGTGATGGCTCCTCCGGAACAGTCTTTGTTTTTCCAACGTGTCCCCTCACAGTTTGGGTGCTCATCTGGGGGACTCTCATCTCATGGGGTGTGGTCTCCACAGGAGCAGAGGTTTCACATCAACCACCTGGAGATGATGGCTATTTTCTGGACTCTGTAGTCCTTTCAGCAGGAATTGTTGGGCATGGTGGTGTCTCTCATGTTAGACAATTTGACAGCAGCTGAGTACTGTATGGCTAAATCTACAGTAGCCACAATACTGAAGAAGACAGCTCATTAAAAGAGCTGATGTGGCGATTGGTGTGAAAAGGCAATTTAAGCGAAGAAATGGAAAAATTGTTGATTGGATAAACCAAAGGCAGATGGCTGGTGATTCTTTGTCAAAGGGCATAATTTGTGCAAAGGCTAGGCTGCTGGATCATGATCTTATTTCTGATACTACATCTGATTCAAATGATGATTTTAAAGCAAGTAAAGGGTGGTTTGTGAATTTCAAGAAAAGAACGTTACTGTCACCAACTCCCATAATGGATGGTGGGAGCAACAGTGATTTCACATTGTCCGATTCCACCACTTCTCCCGTGCGCCTTACTTCTACACCTTGGGTCTCACACCATGTTGTGGGGAGACAACATTTGAATGAGTGGTATCAGACGGGCTTTGGAATTAACAGTTTCTACAATACAAGTAATAGAGAGCGAAGATAGTGATGTTTTGGGCTCTGATATGGATATAGGAGGTTCAACCACCGAAGGGGAAGACATTTCACCACCACCACCAGCAACTCCTATTGTATATATTTTATATATGTATTTGCAACAAAAAAAAAACCCAAATTAGATCACTTTGCGAACATTTTGATTGAGAGAGAGAGAGAGAGAGAGAGAGAGAGAGAGAGAGAGAGAGAGAGAGAGAGAGAGAGAGAGAGAGAGAGAGAGAAGGAGGATACAAGGAGCCCATTTTCTATCGCTCTAGCCAAGAACACTGGACCCGATCGGATGCAAGGCCACGTACACCGATGATACCACCTCATTCAACCTGTGATATTGTGGGCATCTAGAGACTTCTGGTTTTTGCATTGCAAAGAAGAGTTGCTTGTGGGCAGAAGTTTTCACTCATTTATTGAATTTCCAAGTGTAATCAGTATGTGAATACAGGCTATTTTGTGTTTCTCACCAAACCTCCCAAGTTAGCGCGAGCTGAAAATCCCAACATTCAAGTTTTAGGAGTTAATTCCCGACGTCGGAAAGTGCTGAAAAGCTGCCAGATTCGCCAGATAACTTAATTTAGCACATTCAACTTGGTATGATGGAAAAAAAATTTACGTCATATATGTGCTATCAAACTAAGTAATTAATTATTAGGAACATCTCTAATCAGCTTCACCAAGCACAGAGAACGTAATATAGCAAAACAAGCCAAAAATACTTGGTTCATGGTCTCAGTTTTGGGACACTTCATCACCTTGAGTGAATTACATTATTTTCAGTAAGCAAGCACATTTCATTGGTTCAAGTTAATTAATTAGCAATCAAATCCAGAAAATGTGACGAATATCAAATAAACACGATGTTTTGATGCAAAATCCTTGTATGAGTTCAGTGAAAGATTGTCCATTCCGTATGTAAACAACATCAAGCAGGTTTCTACCTGCCCCCCGCCGGTTATAAACAAACAGTTCAGGATCTGGATGTGATGCTGACGGTCTTTTGCACCAATCTATGAAGTGCTTTGAGCAGATAGCATGGTCCTTGGTAGCTCTCCACATCGGGCCTCATTTACATCGTGTCTCCCATAATCTTCTTCGAGCCGCATCTTTCTTTCTGGGAAACACAGTCCATCCTTTCACGCCTTGGTTTTTCTTTTTTGATATAGAATTGCAGTCAGCTAAATCACATGTATAAACCGGCATTCTGTTCCAGCTCTAAGAACACTCCACACTAGGGTGACCAGATTTCTGAGACAAATTATAGGGACATTTTCAGTTCAGGGAGGTAAAAATATGTAGTGTTTTTGCACTGGAAAAACTCAAACGAAGACACTATTCGTACCATTTCTAAACCAGCAATCAAAAGTTTCTCTTGCGTTACTCACCCAAGTTGCAAAGAAAAAAAAATCTCTACCTGATGAAATATCTATCATGAACACCGATTAACTGTTAAAATGTGTCCGCCATACATTTCACCGTCTTCACGGAAACTTATTCTTGACATTCTAAAAGTAATGATAAAAGGACATAATTATCATAATCAAAAGAAGTAGTTTTTAACGCATCAAGTGATCTTTCAGTTACAGAAAACCGGGGACAGCAGTAGCCGGGGACAGGTCACTGAAATCGGGGACTGTCCAAACAACCGCAGGCCGCGGGGTTGTTTTGGTGTTTTAAGAGGACTTGGTGTTCCCGAGTTCAGTTAGTCTTTTCGGTTTGATATGCCTTCGGCCGCAAAAAATGTTGCTCTACCAAGATTATTACAGAATATATTCCTTTGTAATATTTAGAGGAGAAACAGTGCTCTCTGTTGAACTACAGTCAACCCTCGGCTATCGCGACTTCAGCTATCGCGATTTATTGCTATCACACACCCATGAAAAGCTGCTAAAATTTCATTATCGCGACCTCAGATGCCTGCTATCGCGTGCCCAGCCATGACGTGATGAGGTATCTGAACGCTCATTGGCCAAAACCGATACCAGAATTTTGGCCGATTCCGATACCGATACCGATACCACCTAATTGGGCACATACCGATACTACTATCGATACTGATACCACCGATACCGATACTACTACTTATATTGATTACTGCACTGGACACCAGGATGAGTTGGTGGACGGCGATTGTTATCAGATGGAAGGCTTTGCTTTGGGGGATGCTGAAAGTCCTTCTGAGAACGTTTGTGAAATAGGAGCAATTCTAGAAGTTTTTTGGAGCCATTTGCAAAGGTAAATTACTCAGTAATCAATATCTTATATCGAATATATCACTAAGTAGTAAATTCCTTTTAGGTATCGTAAGTATTGGCATAAAATAAGCCGATACCGATACCCAAAAAATGGGCCGATACCGCCGATTCCGATTCCGATACCGATGCATCGGTACATCTCTAGTAAATACAATGAGCTGATGTAAATTTTTTTTATGTTATAACTTTGACATGTTTTAATTGGTACCAATGGATTATACACTAATTTAAAAAGAAGTAAAAATGAGGGACATTAGGAGTAAAATTTGTGGTTGCGGTACCAATAACAATTTTCAACATTAGTTGTTCAATTCGGCTATCGCGTTTTCGGCTATAGCGCGGCTATTTCGGCCCCAATTGGACGCGATAGCCAAGGGTTAAGTGTATATGAAAAAATTGTTCAAACCAAATATGTAGTTGAGACTGGTAAAAAATGCAAGAGCATTGAAACCGCGACTGTGAGTATTAAGCTTATAATAACAGTTTTGTAGAGTGTGTATTACCAGATCATATGGATAATGTTAGGATAAACACTTGGAATTAATGTTTTGCAGTACAAAGACTCAATACCTCAAGATTTATTATGATATGAATTTTAGAATGTGTGTCTCTTGCGAGCTGGCTGGCTGTATACCGAGTCGCGTATTAAAACAGCCAGCGATCAATGGCAACCCAAGAATATCCGATGTCAGGAATTGTGATGAAACTGCCCGTTTTGGAAAAAAACTATCAAACATGATCTATATAACAAAGTAAGAGAAGTATTTGCCACGAAACAAGACAGGCTAACCCTGCTTCTGTGCGCCAATGCTAGCAGCGACTGCAAAATTAAACCACTACTTTTTTCTAAACTTGGGTAACCCTGCTTCTGTGCACCAATGCTAGCAGCGACTGCAAAATTAAACCGCTACTTTTTTCTAAAACTTGGGTTTGGCAATGCCTGGAACGAATTACCTGATTTATAGGTATCAATAGTCAAACTTTTTAATGCTCGAATGTCCATTTGGAACTAATTAAGTTCAAGTATTGAGTCTCCACTCTATTGTTGTTGTTGTTGTTATTTTTTTCACAAATAAACCAGATAAAAAAAGTTATCCATTAGCCTTTCAGAATACTTTAATTTCACTACATGCCCAGGTATAGGCTGTAAACGACATGCAATAACAAACATTTTGAAGCTAATTCCTACTTCCTATATCAATTTAGGGAGGCAGTGGCCTAGTGGATAAGGTGGTGAGCATGGGATTGGGTTTGAATCCCACCACATACTGCGATGATACTTTGCTATTTGTCGTATGTGTTACCGTGATACCTAGGTTCTAGATGGTTACACCAAAGATGCGCTTGGGTGGTGATATGGGCCATAATATGGATACCATTATAAATAAAATTGCCTGCACCACTAATGGGTGGAAGCTGAACAGCACTTCCCATACTCTTCAAGTAAACCTACAGGCACTATAGGCCACTACATAAAAAAAATCAAATCAAATCAAAAAATTAATTCAGGAGATATCGCATTCTGAATGCTGCAAAACTTTGATTGCTTTTTTTTCCATTTTATATCTCTGGGACTTACATTACTCTGGTTCTAGGCACCTCATATACAGTAAGTCCTCGTGATACGGTAGTTCTTTATCCGGTAAATTCACAGTTACGGTATCTGGAAATTACTACCTTCGATTCAATATATGGTAGGAAAAATTCACAGATACGATATCTGCTCATGTCATCCGAGAGGGCCCAGAGCGGGGGAGCAGGGGTGATGACGTCATCCACGCCACACTTCACCGCCACTCACACTCACAGTACTGACTTTAATTTGACTACCCTTGGAGCCTGTTATCTCTTCCCCTCCCTCTTTTTTTTAACTGCATTACATATTACTTACATGCATTACTAATTAGATGAATAAATGGAATATTAAAGGGTAAGCACAAATATATTCATAATAACACAGTGTATTAAAATTTTAACTTTTTTTTGTTTTTGGTCAATTAATGTTATTTTCTATTTCCTTTCATCTAAAAAACAAAGAATGTAATGCTTATTCCCTTTAAACTTTGATTTTTATAAACTGGCCAGCGATGTTTTGAAACTAGCCTATCATAATAGGCTAATATAAATTATCCCCACCAATCTTGTATGATGTTGAGCTCTGGCATCTGGGGAGCAGCGCAGGAAAGCTTCTGTTCCCACAGCTTGGCGTCACCCAGTTCCTGGGTAGTAGCCTAGCTGTGAGGACGTGCCGGACCTGTATCTCTGTTGGCTTGCCAATAAAGGAAGAAAGACGGTCGCTGTGTTTGTCAAGCACCCTTCATGGCGCAGTGAAATGGGGTCCTCAAGGCTCCCCAGGTTCTCACCGAGCGGCAGCAGGCAGGTGAGGGCCAGGCTGCCTGCCAGGCCCCCACTGACGATGGATGACGCTCTCGCACTGCTTCAAGCAAGCATGGCGTCCCTCCCTACTGCACGCCAAACCTCGGGCGGCAGACCGCCCGAGAAATGTGCTATGGAGATGACGCCGACCAGCTTCAGGTCGTGGCGTAGATCAGTGGAATCCTGGTTGAGGCTGGCCAGATGGCCTGACCAGGAGGCAGTGCTGCACATCCGCCTGCTATGTGTTCCCGCCCTGCAGTGCATGCTGGATGTGAGGTATGAGACAGGACAGTGGGAGGCGCTGATGCCGAAGGAGGCTCTGGAGGCTATAGGCAAGATCGTGCAGCAGTCGTCGAACCAGGCAGTGAAGTGGTATGACTTCTTCAACGCGCGTCAGGTGGGCGGTGAGTCGGTCAGTGTCTATATGACACGGTGTGCCCAGGAGGTGGCAGACTGTGGTTTTCAGTGTCCCAGGTGTGATAGCAGCCTATCAGAGTACATGCTGCTGAGGAAGGTGATGGTTAGCCTTAGTGATCAGTGTTTGAGGCAAGAGGTGTACAGAAAGTGCAGTGCATTCAGTGACATTGATAGTTTGAGAGAGTTCTGTGTATCGTTTGAGGCAGTGAAACGCGACGCAGTTTTTGGCGGGAAAAGTGAGCGGGACCATGCTGTGGCGGGAGCTGACGTCACGGCAGATGACGTCACTGAGGAGCCCCTAGTTGCCAGTTACCGCCAATGTGGCCCCACACCCCGCCAGCCTGAGTGTGCACCCCAGTCAAGCGACCCGCCCGGCAAGTCCTGTCACTACTGCGGGGAAAAGCACGGAAAAGCACCCTGCTCGGCACGAAACCTGGTATGCAAGTCGTGTGACAAGAGGGGACAAGTGAAGAAGGTGTGTCGGGCAGCGAAGAAACAGGACATGGTCGTCAACAGCGTCACTGTGGGCAGCGTGGCGGTGGCGCCAGAACCCCTCCTACAGGTGAGTCACCCCATTGGTGGAGGGGGCTGAGACTAAAGTGACGGCGGTCGCGGACACGGGAGCACAGGTGTATGTCACCGGCCCCAAACTCTTGTCCATGCTCTTGGAGGAGAACGTCCCTCAGCTGGAGCAGTGGCTACTGAAGCACTTCTCGGCATCTGCTTTCAACACTGAATGTTACCCTCTACACGTGATGCAGGGCCCGCCTCACCACATTCACCTACAGCAGGATGCGCAGCCCTATGCTTGCCACACACCAGCCACAGTTCCCAAACACTGGGCAACCGAGGTGAAGAGGCAACTGGACGAGGACGTCAAGCTGGGCGTCATCCGCCCTGTCCCGGCAGGCGTGGCATCGGAGTGGTGTGCGAGGATGGTGGTGGTGGCTAAAAAGTCTGGCAAACCAAGAAGAACGGTGGACTTTCAAAGACTGAACTCCTACTGCCTGCGGGAGACCCACCACACGCCCATGCCCTTCGACATGGTATCAGATGTCCCACCTCACTCCTACAAGACTGTGGCGGATGTGCATTGGGGATTCCACCAGGTGGAGCTTGATGAGGAGAGCTGCCACTTGACCACATTCATCACGCCGTGGGGGCAGTACCAATACTGCCACACGCCGATGGGTCACTGCTCAGCCACAGACGCTTACACCAAACGGTTTGATGACGCGATGAGTGGCTTTCCCCGCAAACACAAGTGTGTGGACAACACTCTCCTGTATGACGCCGGGATTGAGCAAGCATTCTGGCACACTTACGACTTCCTGTAGTGGTGTGCCATGGTAGGCGTCACCCTCAAACCAGAGAAGTTCATGTTCTGCTGCAAGGAGGTGGAGTTTGTCGGCTTTCACGTTGGTTGGGAAGCATACAAGCCCACCGAGGACCGTCTCTCAGCAATAAGGCACTTCACAATGCCTGGCCAGCCCACCATCACCGACGTGAGGTCACTGTTTGGATTTGTCAACCAGCTGGCACCCTTTCTGGCCACCGCCCCCATCATGGAGCCGTTTAGAGACCTCCTGAAGAAGCCAACAGGACGGAAAGTATACTGGGACGAGCAGCTGCAGCAGAAGCTGGAGCAGGCGAAGGAGACCATCTGTGAGCTGGCCAAGGACGGTCTGGCTTTCTACGACCGCACTAGGCCGACGGCTGCCATCACAGACTGGAGCAGAGAGGGCATAGGCTTCGTCATCTTGCAACAGCACTGCTCCTGCGTGTCGCCTGAGGCCCCACTCTGCTGCAAGGGGGGCTGGCGCCTGGCTCTCTGTGGTAGCCGCCACTTAACTCCAGCTGAACAAGGGTACGCGCCCATAGAAGGTGAGGCACTGGCAGTCGCATACTGCCTCCACAAGGCCCGCCTCTTCCTTCTAGGCTGCCCCAATCTTATTCTGGTGACTGATCACCGTCCTCTGGTGGGCCTGTTGGGTGATAAAGCGCTCACGGATGTCGCCAACCCAAGGCTGTTCAGGCTGAAGGAGCGGACGCTGCAATTCAAGTTCACGATCCGCTACCTGCCGGGAAAGAAGAATTGCGCGGCAGACTTTCTATCTAGGCACCCATCTATGAAGGCAGCCCCTGGTGCCCTGGAGGAGGAACAGGATGAGGAGATGTCAGTAGCCATGGCCGTCGCCACCGTTGCTGCACTAGAACTGCAAGACAACCTCACCCTCGACGAGGACATGGTGCTACAGGCGTCAAGGAACGATCCCGTGTACCAACTACTGCTGGCCAGGGTGCTGGCAGGTGACTGGCACCCACAGAGGTCCCAGGAGCTGGCATGCCTGCGCCCCTTCTACAGCATCAGGGAGAGGCTGGGGGTGTCGCGAGGCCTGGTGACGTATGCCTTCCACAGCAACCATCCTCGCCTGGTGATTCCGGACCTCCTACGCAAGCAGGTTGCAGCCCACCTCCACGCAGGCCACCAGGGCATAGACTCGATGCTCAGGAGAGCACGACAGGCAGTATACTGGCCTGGCATTGAGGGAGACCTGAGGCACTATCACACTAACTGTGACACGTGCAACACACACGCCCCCTCCCAACCCCCTGAGCCTCTTCTCTTCACTCTGCCCCCTGACTATCCCTTTCAGCAGACTGTGGTGGATTTGTTTCAGCTGGAGGGGCATGACTACATTGTCTACACAGATAGGCTGACGGGTTGGCTGGAGGTGCCTCACCTGCCTGATGGCACAGAATCAGGCAGAGTTAAGGACGTGCTGCGTCACCACTTCTCGAGATGGGGTGCCCCAGAGCAGCTCTCCATGGACGGAGGCACCAATCTGGGGAGTGAGGAGATGAAGAGCTTCCTCCAGAAGTGGGGGGTAGGTGTTCGGGTGTCCTCGGCGCACTTCCCACAGTCAAACGGAAGGGCAGAGGTGGCCGTGAAGTCTGCCAAGAGAATACTACGGGGAAACGTTGGAGCTGATGGCAATCTTGACAACGATAAGATCTCTCTCGCTCTGCTCCAGTACCTTAACACACCTCTATGGGGCATCAATAGGTCACCAGCTCAGCTAGCAACAGGCCGCCAGCTACGGGATGGAGTACCATCAGTGAAAAGGAAACTCGAGGTTGACAAGTTTTGGGGAATGACGCTGTGGCAGCGAGAACGTCAGATGGCGCACCACCACGACAGAGTGGTGGCTGACAGGAGCGTCACACGCTCCCGCGCCCCTTGCGCCTGGTGACAGGGTTCTCGTCCAGGACCACCAGCACGGCAGGAGGTGGAACAGAGCAGGCATCGTCATAGAGGCAAGGGACCACAGGCAGTATCTCGTCAGACTTGACGGTAGTGGCCGCATCTCCCTCAGAATGCGGCAACATCTGAGGCCAGCACCTGCAGTGCCTCAAGCCTCCGACACTGAAGACCAGGCACCACCGACTCCACTGCTATCACCGTCTCCTCCCTCCCCAGCGCCCCGAACGGATGGTGAAGGGAGGCGCACCAGGCGACCCCCCAAGGTGGCTGAAGGATTATGTGTAATAAGGTACAGAAGTATCACAAGCAGTGATATTAGATTGTGGACTTGTCATTTATTCATGTTTTCTTTCATTTTTGCTTCTTTGCTGCTCCCAGGTTATGTTTATTTTACTTAAGAACACTGTCACTGCATTAGCCAGGGTTCTTAGCTTGTTGGGTGGGGGGGAGTTGTAGGATGTCGACCTCTGGCATCTGGGGAGCAGCGGAAAGCTTCTGTCCCCACAGCTTGGCGTCACCCAGTTCCCGGGTAGTAGCCTAGCTGTGAGGACGTGCCGGACCTGTATCTCTGTTGGCTTGCCAATAAAGGAAGAAAGACGGTCGCTGTGTTTGTCAAGCACCCTTCAAATCTAGACAGATTCTACACTAATTTCATGAAAAAAATTAAAGAACTTTCTAGATGACTCCAGAACCTTCAAAATTATTCTATCCAAACGTTTCACGAACTTCTAGTACAGTCTTGCAACGTATATCTGGAAAGATCACTGAAAATGTGCGAGGCCTTCAATGCATATTTCGGCATGCCTGTCGGGATCAGGACAAACCTTGAGCACCTCATTTCACCAAGTAACTCTGCAAAAGAACTCTGGAAGGTAAGAAAAACACTAATATATATATATATATATATATATATATATATATATATATATATATATATATATATATATATATATATATATATATATATATATATATATATATATATATATATATATATATATATATATATATATATATATATATATATATATATACAGGAGTCCTCGGGTTACGACAGTCTCGACTTACGACGTTTTGTGGTTACGAACGCGCCCATAAAAGCATAAAAAATAATATTAGGCGTCATTCTGTCTTAGGTGGTTTAGCATCGTAAGTGACGTAAACAAACACGAACTAGTTTTGGGCGCGCGGCGGAAGAAAACTTTTTGTTGTGGTTGTAGGGTGAGGAAGACGGCGTCTTAAGTCTCTGTACATACGCCATTTTGGTTGTTTGCACCGTCTCTCTCTCTCTCTCTTGGTTATGGCTCCCAAGCGTAAGGCAGACTCTTCTGATGGTAGTGCATCAAAGAAGAGAAAGGCCATCACCATGGAAGTTAAAGTGGACATTATAAAGAGATCACAAAAGGGAGAAACACCAACAAACATTGGCCGGTCGCTTGGCCTTAGTCGTTCCACTGTGGCTACCATCATCAAAGATAAAGAGCGCATTATGGAACATGTGAAAGGATCTGCTCCTATGAAAGCGACAGTGATAACCAAGCAGCATAGTGGTCTAATTATTGAGATGGAAAGATTATTGGTGCTTTGGTTGGAAGAACAAAATCAACGGCGTATTCCAGTGAGCCTTATGGTGATTCAGGAGAAGGCGAAAAGATTGTTTGAGGCACTGAAAGAAGAAAAGGGGGAAGGAAGTGAAAGTGAAGAGTTTGTGGCTAGTAGGGGTTGGTTTATGCGATTTAAGGCTCGGGCCAATTACCATAACCTTAAAGTGCAAGGTGAAGCTGCTAGTGGTGATGAGAAAGCAGCAAATGAATTTCCTAAAGCGTTGGCTGAGATAATTAAGGAGGGGGATTATTCTGCTCATCAAGTCTTCAACGTGGATAAGACAGGCTTATTTTGGAAGCATATGCCTGACCGCACTTACATCGCCAAGGAGGAGAAGTCAGCACCAGGTCATAAAGCCAGCAAGGACAGGCTAACTTTACTTTTTGGGGGAAATGCTCCTGGCGACTTCAAACTGATGCCCTTGCTTGTGTATCAGGCTGAAAATCCAAGGGCACTCAAGGGCATTTGGAAGAGTCAACTACCAGTCATTTGGAAGGCAAATAAAAAGGCATGGGTGACACTTGCGGTGTTTGAGGACTGGTTCATCAACTATTTTGTGCCAAGTGTGGAGTGGTATTTGGCCTCCAAGGGTATCCCTTTTAAGGTGTTGCTAGTGTTGGACAATACCCCTAGACACCCTGCCCACCTGGGAGACTTTAACCCTAATGTCAAGGTGGTTTACCTTCCACCTAATACCACGGCTCTGTTACAGCCTATGGACCAAGGAGTGATAGCTTCGTTCAAGGCCTACTACCTCCAAAGGACAATTGCTATGGCTTTACAGGCAACTGAAACCAAGAAGAATTTGACCCTAAAAGACTTTTGGAAATCCTACAACATCCTTGATGCCGTAAAGAACATTGCTGATTCCTGGGAGGAGGTTAAGCAAACAAACATGAATGGTGTTTGGAAAAAACTGTGTCCTCAATTTGTGGGTGATTTCCATGGGTTTGAGAACACAGTTCAGCATGTTATTAAGAATGTTGTTGCCCTGAGTAAGGAAACTGATTTGGAGATGGATGTTGATGATGTTACAGAGCTGCTGGAATCTCATGGAGAGGAGTTATCTGCTGAGGACCTGATACAACTGGAGAAGCAGATCATAGAGGAAGAAGAAGCACCCACCCCAGAGCCTAGGGCTTTCACAAGGCAGGGCTTGGCAAGAGGTTTTGCCGAGATGCATCAAGCATTGGCAACTTTTGAGGCTATGGATTCCAACTTTGAAAGATTCACTAAGGTTTCCAGTGGCATCATGGATTTGATGCAATGTTACAAGGAGATCTTGGATGAGAAGAGGTTGCTCTCTGTTCAGACTAACCTGGAGCAGTATTTTAAGAAGGTAGAGAGGCCTGCAACAGATCCTGTACCCTCAACCTCAGCTCAACATATATATATATATATATATATATATATATATATATATATATATATATATATATATATATATATATACACACACACACACACACACACACACACACACACACACACACACACACACCCGGTAGCTCAGTGGTTAGAGCGCTGGCTTTACAAGCCAGAGGACCGGGGTTCAATTCCCCGGCCGGGTGGAGATATTTGGGTGTGTCTCCTTTCCCGTGTAGCCCCTGTTCACCTAGCAGTGAGTAGGTACGGGATGTAAATCAAGGAGTTGTGACCTTGTTGTCCCAGTGTGTGGTGTGTGCCTGGTCTCAGGCCTATCCGAAGATCGGAAATAATGAGCTCTGAGCTCGCTCCGTAGAGTAACGTCTGGCTGTTTCGTCAGACACTGCAGCAGATCAAACAGTGAAACACACACACACACACATACACACATATATATATATATATATATATATATATATATATATATATATATATATATATATATACAGTATATACTTTTTTATTCTAATATATCCTATTACACTGAGTTTAATGTACACTTAACCCTCGGCTATCGCGCCCAATTGGGACCGAAATAGCAGCGCCATAGCCGAAAACGCGATAGCCGAATTGATCTTGGCGGGAAGGCGGTTTTGGCCAATGAGCGCTCAGATATTCCATGACGTCATGGCGGGGCGCGCGATAGCAGGCATCTGAGGTCGCGATAATGAAATTTTAGTAGCTTTTCATGGGTGCGCAATAGCAATAAAACGCGATAGCCGAAGTCGCGATAGCCGAGGGTTGACTGTATCTGTATTTTTATACTTATATTTTCATTCTGCTTTTTACAGGTTGGTACAGAGGGGAAAACAGAGCTATGAGATTTGTAATCCCCCGAATTTGGAGGGAACTAACTGATCACTCAAGCAATTGCTTTTTCTGTATGGTAGACCCTTCCAAATGTCGAGCAGGCAAAAAATGTGCCTGCTATCATATATCCTGACCTTCTGTCATCCATTGCGCCAGTGCCACACTGCTCTGAGCTCCCCGTACCCACTCCTCCTAAGAGAGAGCAGCAGTGTTTACAAAAGGAAAGTAATTCAGAACATGAAGACACTGATCCAGAGTTCAGAGACGCAACTGATGAGAGAAATCCATATTACCCCAGCCAAGAAGACATCAATGACCTGATCAGAGACCTTGGCCTCACAAAGTCAAATGGCGAGCTTTTAACGTCAAGACTCAAGCAGTGGAATTTGCTAGATGAGAGTGTGCACATATCAGGTCAGAGAAAGCGTCACCAGCATTTTTCAAGCTTTTTCACTCATCAAGATGAGCTTTGCTTTTGCCACAATGTGACCGGTTTGTTTGAAGCAATTGGAATTACCCTTAACCCCAAAGAGTGGCAGCTCTTTATCGACAGCTCGTGTAAAAGCCTCAAAGCAGTGCTGCTTCATAACGGGAATATGTACCCATCTCTCACCCTCGCCCACTCTGTCCAGCTCAAAGAGGAATACAAGAGTGTCAAGATGTTGTTAGATACCTTGAAATATGAAGAGTACCGTTGGGAGGTTATAGGAGACTTCAAAATGGTGGCTTTCCTGATGGGTCTCCAAAGCGGCTTTACCAAGTATCCTTGTTATCTTTGCCTTTGGGTCAGCAGAGATACCATGGCACACTACCTCAAGCGGGACTGGCCACAGCGAACCGAGTTTAGTGTGGGGAAGAACAACGTCAAATGGGAGCCATTGTTGGATCACAGAAAAGTACTGTTTCCTCCACTCCACTTAAAACTGGGCCTTATGAAACAATTCGTCAGAGCTCTAGATAAGGAGTCCCCAGCTTTCAAGTACCTACAAGATTTCTTCCCCAAGTTATCTGCAGCGAAAGTTGAAGCTGGTGTCTTTATTGGTCCACAAATAAAAAAGGTCATGGAGTGCAAGGAGTTTCCCAAAAAACTTTCAAGGACAGAGAGAGCAGCATGGGACAGTTTTGTCGCAGTAGTTTTTGCCTTCTTGGGAATCATAAGACCAAAAACTATGTGGAGCTTGTTGAGAATTTGGTGACAAACTAGGGCAAGATGGGTTGCAGGATGTCCCTTAAAGTCCATATCCTTGATGCCCATCTTCATAAATTTAAGGAAAACATGGGAGCATACTCCGAGGAGCAGGACGAGTGCTTTCAGCAGGATATATTGGACTTTGAACGCTGCTACCAAGGGTCTTATAATGAAAACATGATGGGAGACTACATTTGGGGGCTGATTCGTGAAAGTAATCTACAGTATAAGCGTAAATCTAGAAGAACTACTCATTTCTAATGTGTCTATTCTCTCACTGGTGTAATTCTAGAATAAATAAATGCTATTATTGCATCATATGTCGTTTTGTATCTACTTTGTTCAAGTCAAACTTTAAATTTGCCACTTTGTCCCTATGAAAATGGGTAAATTCTAAAAATGTCAATATCCTGGACACAAAAGCAAAATTAGAAATGTTTTCATGTTTTCTAGACATAAGCAAATAAGAAATAACAATTTCAACTCAAAGACAAAAGCTTTGTTACACGGTGATTATGGCAAACATTTAAAGTCTACTACCAGCGGCAAACCATGCAGCAACTGATAAAGGGCACAGATGGGCCTGGCAAGCCCACTATCAGAGAATGGTGGAAGTCGTATAACATCAAGCACGCCTTAGATAACATCAAGTCATCTTGGGACGAAGTGAAGACATCTACCATGAACTTGGCATGGAATAAAGTATGGCCAGAATGCGCGCATGACTTTCCAGACTTCGCTGAAGACAACATCGGTGCGATCAGAAATGACATAGTAAATCTGTGCCATAGGGCTAGCTTCGATGAAATTGATGATGATGATGTTCAAGATCTTTTGGAAAGCCATGCTGAACCTCTCTCAAATGATGAACTTATAGAGCTAGACAAGGCATTACAGGAGGCAGAAAAAGAGGGAGACGAGGAAGAAGAATCTGTGCGTGGCCTGGACATCAAAACTCTTATAGAGAATGTCTCGGTGGTATCAAAAAAGCTCTGGAAATCCAGAAGGAACGTGACCCAAATTCTGCCAGGAGTAGCAAATTGTAGGGGTGTGTGGCAAACCCCAACTTCAAGCTGCATCAAGGCAGTACAGCCCACTTCAAGCAATGTGAACCTAAGAGGGGTAGAGACCAATCGTCCTACGCCCACTCTGTACTCAACCCCTAATCCTCATTAATAAACCCTGTAACGCACCACTGGCCTTTCTGTGATCCAGCCCCGTCATGGTGCAGTTTCTTTACAGGCTGATGGAGGAGGGCAGGGGTGGCACAGACACCATGGAAACGCCTCAGGCGGCCACGTGGGCTCTGAGCTTCACACCCGCCACCACAGCGCACGGCATGGCCACCACTACGCAATACTCACCAGCCACTGGGTGGCAGCTTTGGCCTACGACTCTACACCAGCACCCACCACCCCCTCCACGTCTCCAGGAGGTGCAACCGTGGGCATGTCACCAGAAACATTCGAGGCATGGGGCACTAGTGTCGAGGACTACAGCAACATCTGCGGCTGGACGCCGCCGGTGGCTACACCATACGTACGCCTCCTTTGCACAACCGAGGTACAGCAACACATTGATGCACGTGTGGGAAAGCATGAATTTCGGCAGCTCTCGACCACGGAAGCAATCAACATTGTGAGGAGTATAGTGGTAGGCCCATGCTGTATTGTCGGGTCGTGGGCAGAGTTTTACTCTTTAACACAGGCATCGAGTGAGTGTGTGTGTGCATACATATCTAAGTACCGGGCTAAAGCGAATGAGTGTGGCTTTAGAAAATAGTTATGGGACTATGTATCTGCAGCATGAAAGCAGAGGTTTCGCGTTGCCTCCCACTTCTCGAGTCATTCAGTGATGTAGTCAGAGTGTGTGAAATTATTGAAGCCACAGAAAAGGCAAGCGAGCAACCTTCATGTGACATGGGTGGTGTAAAAGACGGTGACCCGCCACATGCTGCCCCACAACCCAGTGAGGTGGCCGCAGCTGTCCCAACCTCGAGCTGGCCCACCGGACAAGGTAAGCACCGCCAGGAGGTGTCACGGAGGGGGCACAAACAGTGCACGGCATGTGAGGAATCTGAGTGCACGGGTGGGTGTCAGTGCAGGGCATTTGCAGAGATATGCCATTGTTGTGGCCAGAAGGGGCACTTCTGCCCTGCCCTCACCCCCCAGGCCGGCACACGTGCAAGCACCCATCTGAGTGGGCCACCCACGTCCGGTGCAGTGATTGTTGGAGGTGTGGAGACGGCGTCGTCATTACCAGTAGTGGTTAGCTGCTCCCACTGCCTCGTGCCCCTGCACAGCTGTGGCCGACACTGGGGCACAGGTGTCTGTAGCAGGTCGCCCATTGATGGAGGATCTCTACATATCTCAACGCCAGCTTCAAGCTGCACCCATGGCTGTCACCCATGTTGCCAGGGACAACATGAATCTTCTGGAAACCATCACATGTCAGGTGTCCATGGGAACTCGCTCCACCACATAGCTGAGGGTGCGCAGCGACTCTACCTCTCACTCGAGGCATGCAAGGTCCTACATCTGGTCCACTATACCTTCCCATGCCCCATGGAACCTGCCAGCGTGTGCACAGCAGAGCCTTCAGATAGTCCAATAGCCCCACGCCGCCTGGAATCACCACCATACAAGCTTGTGGAGGAGAACATGGATTGCTTGGAGGCATGGTTCTTGGAGCACTTCAGACACACTGTGTTTGCCCCAGGTCGTTCACCACTACCAGAGATGAGCGGCCCACCTCACCACATCCACCTACGGTCCGACGCACATCCCCACGTGGTACACGTCCCAGCCACGGTCCCACTCCACTTCTTCGACAAGGTACGGCATTAGCTGGATGACAACATTGACAAGGGCATCATCGAGACTGTGCCTGCAGGTGAGCCCATTGAATGGTGCTCTAGAATGGTAGTGGTCCCGAAGAAGGCTGGAAGGCCCTGTCGTACAGTCGATTTTCAACGCCTCAACTGTGCAAGCCTCATGGAGACGCACCACACCAGTCCCCATTTTGATCCCGTCTCCAGTGTGCCTAAGCACGCATTCAAGACCATGGCAGATGCTTACTCAGGATATCACCAGGTCCTCCTTGACCTGGAGAGCCGTAAACTGACAACATTTATTACTCCCTGGGGCCGCTACCACTATTGCTGCATCCCCATGGGCCACTGTGCTTCGCAGGACGCCTTCACGAAGTGGTTCAATGACACCATCACAGATATACCCAGAAAGCTAAAATGCGTGGATGACACTCTTCTTCACAACAGCAGTGTCAGTGGTGCCTTCTGGCACACGTATGACTTCCTCCAGAGGTGCATGGAGAATGGCATCACTCTGCGACCAGACAGGTTTAATTTCTGCAGGAGGAGCATCAACTTTGCCGACTACCTCCTAGGCTGGGAAGGATACCAGCCGAGCCACGATCTTATCAACAGCATAACGGACTTCAAGATGCCAGACAAGCCAACCTTAACTGATGTACAGTCATGGTTTGGCCTCATTAACCAGGTCACACCCTTTCTGGCAGTTGCCCCTGTCATGGAGCCCTTCAGGGAACTCCTCAAGAAGCCAAACGGGAAAGCAGTGTACTGGGACAAACAACTGGAGGCGCTAGTCGCATAAGCATAGGACACCATTGGGCGATTGCCTGCCAAGGGACTATGCTTCTACGATGTTTCACGCCCAACAGCAGTCCTCACTGACTACAGCCGCCAGGATATCGCCTTCATCATTTTACAGCAGTTCTGTGAGTGTGTCTCAAAAAAGTCGCCCCTATGCTGTCCCGGGGAGTGGAAACTCCTGCTCTGCGGTAGCTACCATCTTACAACAGCTGAGATGAACTACAGCACCTTAGAAGGACAAGCGCTGGTGCTTGAAGAAAGCACGCTTCTTCCTATTCGGCTATAACAATCTCACATTTGTCACTGACCACAAAGCACTCACAGGAATTTTTGGAGACAAGGAACTTAAAGACATAGCCAACCCCCAGCTCCTCAATCTGAAAGAGAAGACTCTGATGTTCACCTTCCGCATCAAGTATCTGAAGGGTGATGCCAACTGTGCAGCGGATGCCCTGTAGCGGTACCCGATCCTGTCCAGTGCACCAGAAGGATCGGACGCAGATGACAAGGAACTAGTGTGCGCGTCCATGACAGCAGCAACAGCCACAGCAGCCGAGGATGAGGTGAGACGCATTGTGGATCTTCACCAGGTGGAGGAGGAAGCCGAGCAAGACGAGGAGTACCAGCTCTTACGGGAATGTGTGGCCAACGGGGGCTGGGCTAAACGAAAAGATCAGGAGCCGCTCCCACTTCATCAATACTTCAGAATGCGGCACAACCTCTCATGCCAAGGGTGTGTGGTCCTGTACACTCTTGATGAGAACACCCACAGCTTGTTGTCCCTGCAGCTCTCAGGACTGCAGTCCTTGCGAACCTCCATGCAGGACATCAAGGAAGAGACTTGATGCTGCGCAGAGCAAGACAGTCTGTCTACTCGTCAGGGATTGATGCTGAGATGGAGCAAAAGAAGCGCCAGTGCGAAGTATGTGATACATATGCCCCCTCCAGCCCCATGGAGACCCTGTTGCCCACTCAACCCCCGCAGTACCCATTCCAGCAGGTAGTGCTTGATTTGTTTCAACTCGACAGCCACAACTACATCACCCTCGCTGACAGACTCACAGGGTGGCTCGATATAGAACACCTGCCAGGCGATACCACCAGCGCGTGCCTCATTAAGGTATTTTGACGATGGTTCAGGCGATTCGGCATTCCAGAGGAGCTGTCATGTGATGGAGGGACAAACCTCAACAGCGAGGAATCAAAGGACTTCAACACCTGGCGGATACGATTGAGAGTTTCACCTACACATTACCCCCAGTCCAACGGCTGGGCAGAGGTGGCAGTCAAGAGTGTAAAGAGGCTGCTGCACGGCAACACTGCCTGGATCGGATCCCTGGATACCAACAGCATCGCAAGGGCCATGATGCAATACCTCAACTTGCCCCCCCAAGGCTCTGAAGCGTCCCCAGCCCAACTGCTCACGGGACGCCAGCTGTGGGATGCTATACCTGTGGACGCATCTCTCTACAAGGTGAGCGAGCAATGGGCACAGCAACTGCGGGAACGCGAATGAGCCATGGCTCGCTCAGGGGACATCGCTGTTCTCCGACACAACCAGACAGCCTACAACCTCAAACCTCTTGTACCCTGCCAACGGACCCACATCCAAAATCCTGGTAGTGGTTGCTGGGACCGTGCAGGCACTGTCCTCGAGATCACGGCACCCAGGCAATATCTAGTGCGGCTGGATGGTAGTAGGCGCGCCACAATTAGAAAAAGGCGACACCTACACCCGTTCAGGTACGAGCCCTATATAAAGCATATAAAATAGGTTTGATAAATTCTGAAGTTTACAAAAACTATAGAAACAATCTAACTAACCTCATTAAACTCACTAAAAGAAACTATTACTTACAAAAGTTCTCAGACTTCAGACAAAACACAAAAAAGATTTGGGAAACCATAAATGAACTCACAAATTCCAAGACTAAAATCAATACATCAGTCAGCTCAGTTATTCACAACAAACAAATTAAAAACAACCTACATGAAATATCAAGTGCCTTTAATGATTACTTCTCAAACATAGCCCCAGACCTTGCATGCTTATTGCCCCCCCCCACTGTCTCATAAATCATTCCTTCGAGGAGACTATCCACGTTCTATGTCAGTGCCTATAATAACTGACTACGATACAGCTAAAGTTATAGCAACTCTTAAAAACAAAAAAGGACACATTGATGAGATTCCAGCTGCTCTCATAAAAGACAATAAAGACATATTTGCTAAACCACTCACAGCTCTTTTCAATCAATCGGTTACCACAGGAATTTTCCCTGATAGACTCAAACCAATTCATAAAACAGGTAACAAGAATGATATATCGAACTATAGACCAATCTCAATATTACCAATTTTTTCTAAAATATTTGAATCGTTAATGAAGAACCATTTATTATTATATCTAAACAAAATGAAAATCCTAAATGACAGACAGTTTGGCTTCAGAACAGGTTTAAGCACTTTTGATGCAATTAATACATTTACCTCAGATCTTTATACAGCACTCAATAGAAATTAATCCATTGTCTCCATCTTTATTGACTTTCGCAAGGCTTTTGACACAGTCCAACCAAATATTCTCCTTGACAAAATGCATCACTATGGTATTCGTGGATGCATTCATGATTGGTTTGCCTCCTATCTCAATAATCGAAAACAGTTTACATCATTTAATAATACATGTTCCCCTATTAATCCAGTGAATTTAGGTGTACCACAAGGCAGTATACTTGGCCCCATTCTGTTCCTTATATATATCAATGATATCTGCAACATATCTGATACACTAAACACCATACTATTTGCTGATGATTCTACATTCTACTTGACTGGGAAAAATCCAACAGAATTAATCTACAAAGCCAACACTGAACTATTAAAATTCTCAAATTGGTGCATAGCCAACCGACTTACAGTTAATACAACCAAAACGTTTTTTACCCTATTTTCTAACTCTATAACCACCTACCAGCCACTACCTAATTTATCAATTCTAAATGCTGACATCTTACAGACAGGTAAAATAAAATTCCTTGGTATAACCATTGATAAGAATTTAACTTTTAAACATCATTTATCCCAACTATGTTTAAAGATATCTAGAATTATTCCACTACTACTCAAAGTAAAACATTTTGCCCCACTTGAAGTTCTCATTAGATTATACTATGCCCATATTTTTCCACAGCTAATCTATTGTAACCCAATCTGGTCTCAAACTTATCCCTGTCACCTGTATCAACTTAATGTTCTGCACAAAAAAATAATTAGGATTATTAGTAACAGTGACTTCAATGAACATACTCCTCCATTATTTAAATCATTAAATATCTTGAACTTGGACGATTTGTCTAAACTGAACATTGCCTCATACATGTTTAAAATGATTAACAACAATGTATTTAATACCCAACCTGCACACAGCCACCACACCAGAAATAAAAACTCACTCAACATACCCGCACACAAACTCACCTTATTCAAGCATTCTCTGCTGTACACAGGACCTAAAATTTGGAACTTATTGCCCATGCATGTTAAACAATCAACTAGCTTATCATCTTTCAAAAACAATTTCAAGAAACATTTATTGTCATTTTATTAGTCTATACACCATAACTGGTTGCTTTTGTCAAATTCAGTTGTCATTATTTCTCTTGATAGAATATGTTATCACTTTATTAGCATTATTAATATCATATTATATTATTATTATTATTATTATTATTATTATTATTATTATTATTATTATTATTATTATTATTATTATTATTATTATTATTATTATTATTACTATTATTTTCTTTATCATTACTATTTTATTACTAATTTTACAGTTTGTCACTAAATTCTGTTCTTATTATTATCTTTATTATTATTATTATTATTATTATTATTATTATTAATTATTATTATTATTATTATTATATTATTATTATTATTATTATTATTATTATTATTATTATCCTTAATTTTGTTCTTATGTTATTATTATTATTATTATTATTATTATTATTATTATTATATATTATTATTATTATTATTATTATTATTATTATTATTATTATTATTATTATTATTATTATTAACATTATTATTAATAATATTATTATTATTATTATTATTATTATTATCCTTGTGTTCTTATGTTCTTATTATTAATGTATTATTATTGTTATCATATTATTATTGTTATTATTATTATGATTTTATTTATAATATTATTAACTTTGTCACCATTGTAAGTGAGTCTTTTAATATTTACACATATGCAAACATAGGTGAGATAGGGTATATGTATTTTCTCTGAATATCTTTTCCTTTTCTCTCCCTCTTCTTTTCAATGTTTTAGTTGATACTTGTTCTCTTTGTTTAATTCAGTGTTTGTCTATATTGCATTTGATTGAAATGTTTTATTTTTTGCCTATAAAGTTTTTACTTGCAAAGGGCTGTTTGCCTTATGAAATTCATTTGTTATCACAATCTGTACACAAATGGCAAACATAATAAAGTGTTTAAAGTGTTTAAAGTGTACTCGCGACACCCGAGCCCTCCCCACCCACCCAAGGGAGGGCCCAACGCCCCAGACAGGCACCCCATCACCCGTCTGACTACATATTAGGTGACACCACCCTTGATGAGACACATTAGGCATCAATGTAGCAAGTTCGGACCACAAAGTGCATTTAGTTATTTTTTCGTTCTGCTTCATGTGATTTAAGGTAGCCACTATGTTATTATCATTACACAGCTCATGTTAGCAGGGATCTTGTGTAATTGGGTAATTGGAGGGGAGGTGTAGGGGTGTGTGGCAACCCCAACTTCATGCCGCATCACAGCAGTACAGCCCGCTTCGGGCAGTGTGAACCTAAGAGGTGTAGAGACCAGTCGTCCTACGCCCCCGCCTAATACTCATTAATAAACCCTGTAACGTGCCCCTGGCCTTTCTGTGATCCAGCCCCATCACAAAGTGGTTCATGATGTAGAGAAAAGTGTCAAGATTTATCAAGAAATATATGATGAAAAATCAAGAAAAACCAAACAGTCCTCCATCTACTCTTTCTTCAAGCCAGTCAGACATGCCGTCCCTGTCACATCTGCCGACTCTGCTACAGCTGGCCCTTCCAAATCTGCTTCCAATGCCGATGGTTCTACAGCTGGCCCTTCCTCCATATCCTCTTTCTTCAAACCAGTGAAACGAGCCGACCCTGCTACAGCTGGCCCTTCCACATCTGCTTCCGACAGTGCAGACGACGACGTCTTATCCTCGTCTGCCCACTCAGCGGAAGATGAGTAAGGGCTGAAATCCCTATTGTCCCTTAGCCTCTGGAGGGACATCATCTGATAGAATACATGGCGAGTGAAAGGTAAATAAAAACTTTTTTTTCTTTTTTTTTTTACGTTAAGGCCTATAGCGGCTTTAGGCACACTTGAAGAGTGCAAGGGAAGTGCTGTTCAGCTTCCGCCCATTAGTGGTGCAGGCAATTTTACTTATAGTGGTACCCATATTAGGGCCCATATCACCCCCCGAAGCTCATCTTCGGTGTAGCCACCTAGAACCTGGGTATCATGGTGACATGTAGGTAACTTTCAACCACTCGACAAATGAAGAAATGTTTAAGGCTGTACGTGGTGGGATTCGAACCTACACGTGGACGTCTGCCCAATCCCAGGCTCACCACCTTATCCACTATGCCACCTACTCCCTGACGGTTTATTTCTTTTGCACAGTATTTTACATTTTTTTAATGACTATTTTCATGTATTTTCATTTCTGTAGGGGTGATTTTTGACATGCTGGAACGCATTCCCTATTATTACATGTTATAATGGGTTCGGTATACGGTAATATTGATTTGCAGTAAGGTTTTCAGGAACGCATATGTACCTTACAACAAGGACTTACTGTATATATATATATTTATATATATATATATATATATATATATATATATATATATATATATATATATATATATATATATATATATATATATATATATATAGGCAAACCCGCTTAACAAAGGTTCACACAACAAAATTTTGCTACAATGGTTTTATTTTACTACCATCTGCTCGTTTAATGAACACCAAACACGCTTTCACAAAGTTTTATCCAGGTAATTTTATCCAAGTTTGAAAGCCCCGCCGTATCACGCAAGCCGACAGGCTTTAGAATACACCAGCACCTCTCGTGGACAACACGTGCACCACTCACTCTCTGTGTTCAAAACAATAACAGCGTCAGCAGCAGCTTGTCTTCCCTCGCTCAATTTACCACCAAAACGCCCTGCAATGTTGCCTAGTGTTGCTATAAGAAGACCAGGAAGTCTCTTACTCTCGAAGCGAAGCTGGATATTATTCACAGACATGAGAGGCGAGAAAACTAATAACATTGCTTGCCACCATCTTGACTCCATCTACTGTCTCTACTATTTTCAAGTCAGCAGACTCTATTAACCCATTCGCCCCAGAAGTTAGAAAACACGCACCGCGCTCCATCCGGGCGGCCCGCACGCGCCAAGATTTGGAGCTTTAGTATTGAATAATCAATGTTTTAGCCATAAACTCAATATATTCATCACATATATCAGGATGTGTAAAAATCTTTGTATGTTACAATACACTTCCCATTGCTATGCTAAAAAGGAAAATACAAAATTTTACTTTTTATATTTTACGTTTTTTTAAATTTTTTTATTACAATTCGGGAGATTTCTCCCTGAATCTCTTGGGTGGTGGTGCTGTGATGGCGGAGTTGGAGGGCTGTGAGGGAAAGGCTGAGGTGGAGGGGAGTGCGGTGAAGCCGGCGTTGGAGGGCTGTGAGGGAAAGGCGGAGGTGGAGGGGAGTGCTGTGAAGTCGGAGGTGGAGGGCTGTGGCCTGGTAGCAATCATGAATTGTCATATTTCTGTCTGTACAGATAGCCTAAAGCGTCTTATATCAGAGTGAAGCATCTCATTTGCGGTAAACACTGTTATTTATTGTTGAAAAGAGTCCCCTAATATATCTAGCATTTGCATGCCAGTATGTGTAGCGAATGGCAACATATACCTGTCATGCAAAATATACATTATTTCAAACACGAAATAAATTGCGAAAGAGAGAGAGAGAGAGAGAGAGAGAGAGAGAGAGAGAGAGAGAGAGAGAGAGAGAGAGAGAGAGTCATGTCAGCACACACACACACACACACACACACACACACACACACACACACACACACACACACACACACACACACACACATGAAAACCTGCAAAAAACTACAAATGGAAACACTATGAGAGAGAGAGAGAGAGAGAGAGAGAGAGAGAGGAGGGGGGATCGGATTATCACCTGACATGTGAGACTGATAAGTTCTCTCTCTCTCTCTCTCTCTCTCTCTCTCGTCTGTAAGCTGGTGGCTGTGGCTGCTAAAGCTGACGAAACAGAGAAAAAATAAACCTTCATGCGAAAACTTATTCTTGTCTGCGATATAATAGTTACATATATTAATTTTCCTAGATAATATACATATCTAAGAAAACGAATGGCTGTTGGTTTTCTTGGGTACACTCATCTAAAATGCTTATGGCCCGCAAGAAGTAATAATATGTCCCCGGACTGGAGGTAAGGCTTCTGGACGTATATATACGTCACCGGACAGGCGCGCGTAGCCACCATGATGTATATATACGTCCCCGGACTGAAGGGGTTAAGAAGGCTGGTGAGACCATATCTTCCTTGCAAGCTAAAAGAACCACCTGAACTCGTGACTCTACAATGGATAAAATGGAAAGCCTTGTGGAAATGTGGTACATAAGTTTTGCATGCGATACAATGATGCGCCCTTTGTTTACATTTCACGTGTTGCCGGTTAGTGTCTTTCCCGTTTCACTCTCCCTCCCTTCATAAATTCAAGATCATCAACATTATAAAGTTACATACATACTACATACATTAGTGTACATTATAATGACTTAAATCAAACTGCCTAAATGTTTAACTTCATAATTTTTACTTTCATTAAACCTTTCACTGTACTATGATGCACTCTCACTTTGTTTACTCTCAATGGAAGTTCAAGTCAGGGGTTAAACTTCTTATAATCGATTTGCTTAACGAAGTTTCACTTAACAAAGGATTTTTTAGGAACGTAACCCTTTCGTTAAGCGGGTGTTGCCTGTATACATATACAGGTGTCCCTCGGTTAACGATCGACTACTTAACGATATTTCGCTCATACGATCCCTCCAAATTAATCCCTATTTTTTGGTTAACGATCGCCAAAATTCGGTTAACGATCGGATTGACCAATCGCAATCGCGATCGCAATCGCGATCGCAGCGCCTCCATCCACCCGCGGCCCGTGCAGTAAACACACCACAGTCTTTCCCGCTGTTTTGATTGTGCAACAACAACTCTATCACGCTCGCTCTAAACTTCTTTTTGTGCTTATTTGTGATCAAGTGAACTTAGTGATGGCTTCCAAGCGACCCAACGATTGTTCTCCACCGGGAGATAAGGCTAAAAAATCGAGAAAGAGCATTGGCCTTGATATTAAGTTGAACATTGTGACTCGTCATGAGGGTGGTGAAGGGGTAAACTCTATTGCTCGTGCCCTTGGTTTATCTCAATCAACTGTATCAACAGTTCTCCAGAAAAAAGTACAAGTGAAGCAGCAGGCCAACCAAGTCACAAACCTGCACAAACACACAACAACTCGTAACAGGGAACCGATTATGGAAAAATTGGAACGTTTGCTGAGGCTATGGATTGAAGACCACACACACCGCCGCATGCCTCTTTCTACCCAACTCGTTACTACTAAGGCACTGAGCCTGTGGGAGGACCTGAAACCAGAATTCAACATAGGCGAGACAGTGTCCTTCAAGGCCAGTAAGGGGTGGTTTGAACGTTTCAAACATCGTGGGAGTCTACACAACCTCAAGGTTAGTGGGGAGGCAGCGAGTTCGGATCAACCGCTGCAAACGCCTTCAAGCCTTTGCTTAAAGAGCGCATCGAGGAAGGAGGTTATTCAGCCAAGCAGGTTCTAAACTTTGACGAGACAGGCCTGTATTGGAAGAAGATGTCATCGAGAACGTTTATAGCAAAGGAGGAGAAGTCGGCACCAGGATTCAAGGCATCTAAAGACAGGTTAACATTATTGGTGGGGGGGAATGCCGCTGGTGATCTTAAGCTTAAACCATGCCTTATTTACCATTCCCAAAACCCAAGAGCTCTGTCTGGCTATATTAAGGAATATTTGCCCGTAGTATGGAAGGCAAACAAAAGGGTGGATGACGACTGTTATCATGCAAAGTTACGTGACAGGATACCTCTCCAAATTCCTAAAAGAATATGCTGCCCAAAACAACATTGCTAACAGATTTCTCTTGCTGTGTGACAACGCCCCAGCCACCCAGAGAGCATGAATGACTGGGCAGATAATATTGAGGTCATGTTTATGCCCCAAACACAACTGCCCTCATCCAGCCGATGGACCAAGGAGTCATCGCTACTTTCAAGGCCTATTACCAGCGGCGCACCATGAAACAGCTGTTGGCCTGCATTGACACCCCTGACAAGCCGACCATGAAACAATTTTGGAAGGATTATAACATTAAAAAGGGGATCGACAACATCGACGAGTCATGGAAGGAGGTGTCCAAGTCGGCAATGAATGGATGTTGGCGTAATTTGTGGCCTGAGTGCGTGGAACGTAAACAGGAAGTCCCTGTCGATGTTACAGCAGTAAGGAAAGACATCGTTCATATCTCCCATAAGGCAGGCTTCAATGAGGTGGACGAGAATGACGTACAAGAACTGCTGGACAGTCATTCTGAGCCTCTCTCCAACGACGACCTCATGGAGTTGGAGAAACAAAATACTTTGGAGGAAATGGAGGAGGACAAGGAGCCTGAAAGAACCCTCTCCGTCAAGATTTTCGAGGAGATTTTTAATCATATTAACCAGGCCATACATCTTCTCCAGGAGAATGACCCCAACCCAAACCGAAGTAATGGCGTGACTAATGCTATAGAAAATGACATGAAAGTGTATAAAGAACTATTTGAGGCAAAGAAAAGGATGGCAAAACAGACAGTCATCTCATCTTTCTTCAAACCACTCACCGCCCAAGCAACCCCATCCACATCCCAAGCAACCCCATCTACCGATCAAGCAACTCCATCCACCTCCCAAGCTACCCCATCCACCTCAAAAGCAATCCCATCTACTTCCATAGGAGTCATCTCGTCGTACTTCAAAGTTCGTCCTGCTACCTCGAAAAAAAACTCCACCCACTTCCAAAACAACTCCATCCACCTCCAAAACAACTCCACCCACATCCAATCTATCCTTCACATCCACCGTAACCTTGAGTGACGATGAGGAGAGCCTGGATGACCCACCCCCACTGGAAAACGTATTCTCTCAAGAATTTGAAGGGTTTGAAGCAGCTGACCGAGTTTGGGTCGGGTGTGGGCATGATGAGATTTAATCCTCCAAGGCCCTGTGTCCCCTCGGGGGGCACAAAACAACACACTACGCATATCACATCCACTCCTCAAGGTAAGTACTACCAATTCTAAAGGTGTAAATAACAACTAACAACATAGAAAGTGTCGTTTATTTACGCATCGCGAAATACATGTATGTAGTTGATAATTTCAAATCCCTCAGTTAGCGATCGTTTCGGTTAGCGATCTGTTTTTGGGAAACGTAACCCTATCGTTAACCAAGGGATACCTGTATACAGGCAATCCCCGTTTAACGAAGGTTCACACAACGAAATTTCGCTATAACGAAGGTTTCATTTTAATACCATCTGCTCGTTTAACGAACACCAAACTCGCTTTAACGAAGTTTTATCCAGGTAACTTTTTTCCAAATTTGAAAGCCCCACTGTATCATGCAAGCTGACAGGCTTTTGAATACATCAGGAGCTGCTGGTACTAAGGCCTGCCTCAGGAGAAATCCTGAGACACCTATAGAATAAAGATCAAGATCAAGCCTCTCGTGGACAACACAGGCTCTGCCGATACAAAGGCCTGACTCAGAAGAAATTCTGTGTCACCTGTAGCATCAAGATCAAGATCAAGATCACACGCACCACTCACTGCCCAGTCAAAACATAACAGCGTCACCAGCAGCTCATCTTCCTTAGTTCAACTTACCACCAAAACACCCTGCAATGTGGCCTAACGTTCCTAAGAAGACCAGGAAGTGTCTTACTCTCGAAGTGAAGCTGGGTATTATTCACAGACAAGAGAGGCCAGAAAACTAATAACATTGCTTCCCACCATGGCTTGACTCCATCTACTGTCTACTATTTTCAAGTCAAGATACTCTATTAAGAAGGCTAGTGAGACCTCATCTTCCTTGCAAGCTAAAAGAACCACCAGAACTTGTGACTCTACAATGGATAAAATGGAAAGCCTTGTGGAAATGTGGTACATAAGTTTTGTATGCAGTACCATGATGCGCACTTTGTTTACATTCCACAGGTTGCCGGTTAGTGTATTTCCGTTTCACTCTCCCTCCCTTCATAAAGTTAAGATCATCAACATTATAAAGTTACGTACATACATACATTAGTGTACATTATAATGACTTAAATTAAACTACCTAAATGTTTAACTTCATAATTTTTACTTTCATTAAACCTTTTACTGTACTATGATGCACTCTCACTTTGCTTACTCTCAATGGAAGTTCAAATCAGGGGTTATACTTGTTATAATCGGTTCGCTTAACGAAGTTTCGCTTAAAGAAGTGTTTTTTTAGGAACGTAACCCCTTTGTTAAACGGGGGTTGCCTGTATATATATATATATATATATATATATATATATATATATATATATATATATATATATATATATATATATATATATATATACACTCAACCCTCGAAACAACAGACCTCTCATCAACGGATTTCGGAAACTACGGACAAATTCTGGAGTCCGGTTTAATCTACGGACGAATATTAAAATGCGCGCGATTGTCCGTTCCGTACATTTTATAGTTTTTTTTTCGTACTTTTGCAAAGAACGAACTTTTGCAATCTACGGACAGGGTCGTGCACGCATTTGTCCATTGTTTCGAGGGTCGAGTGTATATGAAGAACAAATATCTGTCTTAACACCTGTACAAAGCATAAGCATCCATCTCACTCAATGCTATTGCAACCATGTAATCTACTACAAACTATTCTCTTTTTTTGATATTTTGAGAATTTGTAATATAGGTATATTGCAAGTGGAGTAATTTACTTAACATTTCAGTGTCATAAAAATTTGAATAATAATTTACATGCCATATCTTCATATTGTCTATTAAGTTAATAAGATTTTGCATATCTTAATTTCAATCTATTTCTGGTTGTGCTTTTACATTTCAGTGTTGTGAGAGGTTGAATATTATGTATGTGTAAGTCCACGCATTGGTTTCATAATTAGTTTAAAAAATTGTGGTTAGCTTGATTTGATTAGTTTAATGAAGTGTTTTTGCATTCTGGTAATATGAGAATTTGAAATATTTATACATTTGCAATAAGTTTTTTCACATTTTATAGCTTGTATCCTTCATATATAACTAGTATGTATAATATTCTTAAACTTTATTCTCTCATAAGAATTATTTTCATAGGTATACACAGCGGTACTTCGACATACGAATTTAATTCGTTCCGTGATGATCATTCTACATAAAAAAAATTGTATATCAGATCAATTTTTCCCATAGATATTAATGGAAATAGAATTAATTCGTTCTAGTGATACGAATTATCCCCCTAAAAAATTAACATGCTTTAAATACCAACCAAATATAGATTTAATATAAGATAAATACAATGTTTATTGTATGCATGATATACATGTATTATATTGCCCAAAATAACAACTTAACCCGCAAAACTCGGGACACGTCAATAGACATTCATCATGCAAGAGTCGGGGCACGTCGATAGATGTTTAGGTGTTTTTGGGCTATATTTTGGCTATTTTCTTCCTATCTTCTTTGTTTGTGAGCTGGCAACATTCATCAGGACACAGTGACACAGTGACGTATGCTATACGTCACTATGTCGCTAACTCCCACGATGGATGGATGGTGGTAGCGACAGTGATTTCACGGTGTCCGATTCCACCACCTCTCCCGAGCGTTACTTCTACACCTCAGGTCTCTCGCCATGTAGCGGGGAGACAACATTTGAATGAGAATGGTATCAGAACAGGTGACAGGAGAGAGAGAGAGAGAGAGAGAGAGAGAGAGAGAGAGAGAGAGAGAGAGAGAGAGAGAGAGAGAGAGAGAGAGATACAAGGGGCCCATTTTCTATCGGTCTAGCCAAGGTCGCTAAACCCAATTGGATGCAAGGCCATGAACACCGATGATACCACCTCACTCAACCTGTGATATTTTGGTAACCATAGCATCTAGAGACTTCTGTTATATTGCATTGCAAAGAGGAAGAGTTGCTTGTGGGCAGAACATAATTTCTACTCACTCATTTATTGAATTTCCAAGTGTAATCAGTATGTGAATACAGGCTATTTTGTGTGTTTCTCGCCAAACCTGCTGAGTTAGCGGAAGCGAAAACTCCCAACTTGCATTCCTACTTACTGACGCTGTGATAGAACTTCGTATATGTAGTATGGAGGAGGAATTGGCGAGTTACCCATGCCTTACTATTGGCACACCACATGGCCTGGAGTTTCTCTTTTAACACCTTATGTGCTTTAAAAGCCCTGGGGTTCTCAGAATGATACACCAACAATGGTTTGACTTTACGGTTACTACTATAGTCCTGCTCCTCCAACAATGTGGATTGGGTGCGGCTTGTTGGGGAATTCCCGCTGTACAGTGGTGAAGCATGTCTCATAGCCAGTGATGCAGCAGAGTTCTAATAGTAGTAAAACTTTAGCAAATATGGTCAGCAAATATACATACGCATTTAGCCTTAGTATTACAACGTATGAGAGAGCAGTAAACTTATTATTGATAATATATTCATAAGCCTGGCAAGAAACGTGGCATACATATTTTAGTGTTGCTAAAAAAAAATAATATACTTATAAAGAGGTTTCCTTGCAGTTTGGAATGGGTAAATAGTTCCATAGTTATAATTAGATTATATCGTGAAGGAAAGTACTTTAAAATAAGCTGACATAAGTAAGAAAAAAACTACATTCAAATCTTCACGGCAGCAACACCAATCACGCCCGCCATCCATACAGGTGATGGGAGGTCAGCTGCGGTGTCCTTGACAAGGAAGAAAGAGAGGGGGAGGAAGAGGGAGGGGTAAGAGAGAGGGAGGAAGAGGGAGAGAGGGGGTGTAGCCAACAAGGGATTAAAGGTATGGCAGCGCTGTCCTCCTGCTATTTCCCATGGGGGCCGCACCCAATCCACATTCTTAGACGAGCAGGACTATAGTGTTAGCGCACAGGGTCAAATCACAGATACGCACACCACGTTCATATTTTGCAACTATCTTGTGTTTCACATCCATCGCGAGACTCTTCTAAGTTTCTTCTCTTCAGCCTTCTTATTTTTACTTTTGGAGCCTATGATCACAAGGTCTCGAGTTCACAAAACTTAAGAAAAAATACACACTGCCGAGGAGCACAGACACATACATGCACAAAGGATGAACAACGATACACAATGCAAATTGAATGTTCGGGTGGACGCAGGTAGCCGAGCAATCGCTGCGCCCCCTACCGATGGCTATTCGTATCTTAAAAATATCTGTATTTTGAGGCATAAATTATGAAATTTTTCGTCATATATAAAAAAAATTGTATGTTGGAGCGTTCGTATCTCGAAGTATTACTGTATATACAATAAATGGCTCCTGTTATTATGCAAATTTTCTCCTGCTGATTATGCAGACTCCTTAGCAAAATATCACAAGAATCTTGAAATCTTTACAAAAATGTAGTGTTCCTAAGAGGTATGTTCTTAAGACCATGTAATCATCATGGTCCTGTCTAAGGCATTTCCTTTCTACTCTCATCATCAAGGGTTTGATCCCCCAGGCCAACAAAAGTCTCAAGTTTTACTCTGCCTCCAGGTGTTTTCTAAGTTTCTATGAAGTGACCAATAAGACCATGAAAAGCTTCACTAACATCTTGTTGGATAAATAAAAATAAAAGTAAATATTTAGGAAAAATACTCCATATAAAAGAAAATTTCTGTAAAATGTATTAAGATTCAAAGAAACTATTGATCAGGAGGACACTCTAAATTCAGTTACAAAAGCTAGATCATTATCAAAATATCTATTAACATCTATGAGATTGATACTACATGACATATGGAAGATTGAGGTGTGACCTGCTAAAATAAATTTGTGATTTCAGCATAAAACTTTCTCAGAGAGAGAGAGAGAGAGAGAGAGAGAGAGAATAGGTTAATTCATTTTACTCCTTCACAATCATGATTAATTCAGAAATATTTAAAAAATCATTAAAGTTTCAGTGAAATAAAAAAACAAATGAATCGTCCATGATGATGATGATGATGATGATGATGATGATGATGATGATGATGATGATGATAATGATATGATAAAAATAATAATAAAGATAATGATGATGCTGATGGTGATGGTGGTTGAACTAGTATTCTAATATTTGTGTACCTCTATATATGTATGTATGTAGCATATGTATGTAGGGTGAGGTAGGGGAGCACTGTACAGGGGGATGAACCATACAAGCTTCATTAAAATATGATATTTCATAGGAGAGCTATGTTGGCAACACTGAGAGTGGACATGATGCTGGTGAACCAAGATGACTATTACCATTTCTCCTATGGTGCCATTTGTAGATAGGAAGGAAGAATTTAAGATTTTTGCAGCATCCAACTTCAGACAATCATATACATTGGACCCTCAGGCTTCAATCATAATTAATTCCAGAAGGCTGTTCCATGTCCAAAGTGTTCCAAGTCCAAGACCATTTTCTCCATAGGGAAACAACATAAATCATTTTAATATGTTCGGAGACCCCAAATTTTTTACTAAATAAGTAAGAATTGAACTATGTAAAATCAATATTATTTACCTTTTGGTGGCAAGTTTCATGGCAAGTGTCACTTAACCAAGTATATACTAATTGGTGGTGGCAGCACTACCATTAATTAGCATAGTCAATTAGTCCTATGTGAATTGTTTGTTTCATATTTGTTATAACTTGTCACTACTGTAGTTAAGAAATATTTTTGTTAGTTATGAGATCAGTGCCCTTATATGAAATATTACTCAACCATGCTACCAGTTAAGTGACTCTGGTCAAATGAAAAACTGATCAAATGTCTTGATCCCAGCTGAGAATAAGAGCAAGGTAACAACGTGGAACCAAAACAAAGCGGGAATTGATGTTTACCTCCCACCAGCGGTGCTAGTGTCACCTGGATTCATTGGATTCATTTGCCTTACTGTTGTTCCAAGTCTGAAATTTGTTCCATCTCAGATGGTAAAATTCATTGAAATTTTTATTCCAAGCCCAAACTGTTCCAAGTCGAAGGTGTTCAAGTCCAAGAATCACATGTATACTGTTTTGTAACTTTAAATGTAATGTGATCTTGTTGGTAAGGTGTTGAGTATGAATACTAGGCAGATGCACATGATATTTGAAGATATATTTAGGTTTTATCCAACACTGATGTTGTGACACTAGTTTAAAGACAGTATGGCTAGGAGGGGGTGTAGTATATAAGTTGTGAGAGGAGGGGGTGTAATGTATAAAAATTTAACATGAAATGACATAGCAATTGATAAAAGTTACAAAACTAGCCCTCTATTTCCACTGTTTCCATAAAAAAAATATTTATATATATATATATATATATATATATATATATATATATATATATATATATATATATATATATATATATACTATTGGATGCACATATGTTTTTAGTTTACACAGTAAAATATCATCTATAATACTTCTTATTGTTATTGCAGGGATGTAATACTGATCACCAAAATAAAGCTGTCATGCATCAAAAGAAACTCCTTTGTTGTTCATTCATTAATAGAACACTTTAAATAATGTTTATGTTCAATTTTAGACTATCTCATTCATTATAATTTGTGGTTATTTATTTATTTTTTTTTAGAATGAAAATAGCATGCATAAAATATCCCCATAGTATGAATCATGTACGCTATGGAGATGATTTGTACAAAATGGAAATTTTTTGTTAAATGGCCAAAAAAGATAACTAATCTCATTCTGATAAATTTAGCTGTGTCGTGTCCTTGAAGAGTATTTCTGACTCACAGTCTTATCTTCAAGATTTAATTCTGAATTTTCAGTAATATTTTCCCATTAATAGTAACTTACCCTCACCTCACCTATGTATGCATGTATGTATGTAGAAATTAAAACAAGATTTGACTGATTTCACTGACCATACCATATAGAGGGGAGACATTCATATATACATGTTGATATGTCATTTATAATAATTTTCTACAACCATGTAATCAATGCACAAGGAAACTCTATCAGAATTCTTGTTGTTCATTTCACCTTTTAAAGACATCTGCAATATTAACAGTTGGTACAATAAAACCTTCACTGTTTGTTAGAATTAGTGTAATACATATCATTTTGACTTATTTCAGAAATTATGAAAATTATTTGAGAAAAATATGAAGATACCTGAATCAACATTCCAAATTAATTGAAGGAAAGTATTGGTTGCTTATCAATTTGGTTTACATAAGGCATTATGATTTAAGCTGGTAATAACTGTTGTGACAATCTTCAGTAATAGAACAATGGAATATTCCATACAGGTATGTGATGTTGAGGGCAAGAAAGGGCCAGTATAGAGAATATCATTAATTGTTTTTGACTTTGTTTTATGAATTTTATTCCAAAGCAATAACACATACGTTGTAAACATGTTGTAAACCCAGAAACTTGATGACGGGATTGGCTGAGTATAATCCATACCATGTAATTATTTGGATAAGTTGCTGGTCAAAATTATGCTGCAGGAATTTGCTGTGCTGACTGAAAACCTGGCCATGTAATACTGGCTTTATTATTAGCCTCAGGCACCAACAGACTATTAGTAAATTCAGTATTTATAATGTTCCTGTCTTCAATAACAATCCTTTTCCATTTTTTTTTATCTGAACAATATAATTCTTCACTTTCAAAATGTGCATTTACCTAGTTGTATTGTACAGGGTTCAAGCAGGATTCAGAGTCCTGTTTCCATATCTCCACTTATCTATTTTTTCTTTAAAGCTATGCACATTATATATGTGCTGTAACAACTACATCATTCAATGCATTCCACTTTTCCACCCTTCTATGTGGAAAACTGTATTTTCCAATATCCTTCACACACTGCCTCTTCCTAATCTTTGCATGTCCTCTTGTCCTTACAGCTTCTTCTGTCACCAGCCCCAGGTCTTGCTTGTCTATCTTTTCAATGCCATTAACTATTTTATACAATGTTATTAGGTCTCCTCTTTCACTTCTTCTTCTTCGTGTTGAGGGCCGTGAAGATCCGCTGGATCCTATGAGCCCTGGAGGCGTCCCGTGATGTTATCACAGGCGTGACAGCTGATCAGTCTTCCTGAGGAAGGCACAGGTGAGGCGGATGACAGTGGGTCTTTCACTTCTGTCTTATAAGGTTGGCAGTCCCATTTCCTTCTGCTTTTCTTCATATATATGTTAGGCATTTTAGTTCCGCCACCAAGTTTGTAGCTATCCTCTGGATCCGTTCTAATCTTATATCCTTTTCAAGCTCGGCGGGGTGTGTCTGTTCTCTTGAAGGATACACTTCACCTCTATACATCTATAGCCTTATAATATACTTGATTTATTCAGCATTTCGTACACCAGACAGTATGGAAGCATATCACCTTTGTGTTGTAATAAGAAAATTTAACATGCTGCACGAACTCAGCTGTTCAAACACAAATTTTCCTTCGTGTTCTCCGTCTCCTGATAAGTTTTTGTTACACGGCCGTTTTGTGGCCAAATCGCTTACGAGAAAAAGCACTAACATTTTACGAGGTATTTGTGATAATCGTTCCTGTTGATAACATTTTTCTTCATATTTTAAGTTCATGAAACTCAAGAACATGCATCCCGAAATATGAACAATATCAAAGCGTATTTCAGCAGTACTGTTCTCTCCATTCAGTGACCAAAGAATATGGTATAGTTACGTATGTGTGTACCAAGTTTCATCATTAACTTGCATTTTGTTCACAAAACAGTAGCATTAAGAGATAAATTACTATAATTTTCTAGCCTGATATGCATGCACTATAGTGCTAAGTGTTTGCATAAACCAACGTAGGGCAATGTGATAATGACCATTGCAAAAGAAAATTTATACTTATAATGACTATTACAGATAAGATACGTTAAAAATACTTACAAGCATCTAAATATTCTTCTTTTTCTGAATGTTCACAAAATGCTGTTTCAGTGCCACAAGTCACGATACTGAAAACCAGAACTCGCTGTTCGAAAACACTTGTCACTACATACAAATGGTACTTAGTACTTTCACTAAGAAATTTATAACAGGGATTCACTCCCAAAACACCTAACGAAAACTGCCCCACATTATACTTCAGGAAGCACGAAGCAGGCGGCCTCCCCGTCCGCCGAGCTCAGTCTCTCTGTGAACTGTCTGTGTCCCTGGCATCAGCCGAGGCGTGTGTGGTCGGACTGGTGGAGTGTACAGTACGTCCGTCCATCCGTGTGTGTGTGTGTGTGAGTGAAAGATACGATTGACTTCTAAAATTTCCCTGAACAAGTCAATACAACTTGTCGACAGAGTTTGATATCAAAATTAATGCATTAGTCGATGAATATAAGGATGTGTGATTGGGTCATTTCTCATTCCTCGGGCAATGAACATCCACTGGAGCGTGTGTGTGTGTGTGTGTGTCAGTCCTACCCGAAGATCGGTTAGTATGAGCTCTGAACTTGCTCCGTAGGGCTGGCTGGGTAACCAGTAGACGACCGTGGTGAATAACACACACACACACACACACACACACACAAACCTGACTGACATCCTTCCATACCGAGGGGGTCCGTGGTTACTCCACGATCCTTGCCGCCCACCTCTCAAGACCGACAATATACAAGTGGCTAAATTGAAGTAAAAGCATAAAAATAAAAAGAGCAACACATGCGATACTTCAGAACAAAATCCAAAAAATAAAATTTACAGTTTAAATAAAAACACTGAAACAACAGAGAAATCAAACAAACAACAGACTCGCTAACAACGCTGGAGGGAAGCGGCATCTTGGCAATATTCATTCACTGGTAGGAACACAGACCTTGGCTTCCAAGACGATTGAGTCGAAACTTGGGTGTTGGCTTACAGGTAAGTGAGCTTTATAGGCATTGTGTTAGCCACTATTACCATCCCAGTACCTGATTCTGAGGAGGGCAGGTGGGCAGACCTGAGGAAGGCTGGCCTGGGAGGGAGCAGAAGGGTGGGGGGTATGCGAGGGCCGGGTGGGCGGCCGTCCTGGCAGACAGGCAGGCACCTGGGTGCGGGTGTGGACATCAGCAGACCAGTTCAGTTGCCACAGAGTTGTTGATTTTTCTTAACTTTACGTTTACGCTCACAAACGAAACAATAAGATGAAGAGACCAAAAACCAGACTTTGTTAGGTTCTAGACAGCGTGTCTATCCTCTCATCAGTACAAATCGCATATTTTGATAATGCTATTGAGGTAAAAGTCGTAATGCACTATTACAACATTAATAATATAGTAATATATATGCAGTTTTGAATGCAAATTAAAAAAAATAGTAATATTGGTAAGCTGTGAGTCGAGTCGGAGTGAGTAATGCGGGATAGCGGGTATGGTATCGGGTAGTAGGTAGGGAGGTAGGGTGGGTGCGGCCGAGTGCTGGCATCCAGCGGAACCGGAGGGTGGGCGTGGGGCGGCGGATTCTACCTGGATCCTGCCTGCGGCTTACCTTCTGGCTCGACCACGCTCTGCCCAAGATGGGAGGCGGATGCTAACTCGCTCTGGAAAGTTAGGAACAGTGGAGAAGGGGGGGATGGTCGGGGCGTCAATAGCAAAAATTACCTTCATGAAATATGACATCCAGCTGTAATCAATTCAGTATATTTATATAAGAACGGTTAAACACAAAGAACACTGTATGAAGTAAACGATATATATGTAAAACTTCAAATAAGTATACAACTATTTCAGTGAATCAAATCAGTATACTTTCTTCAAAAGTAACATTATAGATCATTCAGTAATATGCAAAAGAGATACGTATGCCACACTTTCTAAAGAACTGGAAATTATGCCACATCTGTAAATTTTTATTTATTTTTTTATCAAACATACAAGATTCCCTTCAAGGACAGGTTATCAAAATTTATGCATTTTTACTTCGTTTTCTGCAATTTGGAAAAAAAAAAGTAAATTAAATGAATAGCTAGCAGCATATGGTGTTCAGGAAGACAACCTTATGAATTACTCTCACCAATAAGGGAATATCCAGTGCAAGGTTCTCTGTGGTATCCATTGTTTCATCCACTCAGGTCTTCCCTTGTTAAATTCTGAATCACTTTTGACTGTTTCGGGACCGATACCTTAGTGAGGCTTTTTTTTTTTATTCTTATGAATTTACTGCCCTTGGCCGGTGCCCCTCCTACATAGCAAAAATAAATAAATAAATAAAATTGAACACACCGAGGCCTATTTTATTTAGAATATAGTTCTTAAAAGTACAAGTAGCACAAGTAGTGATATGTAGCTATTAAATTAAATGCTAACAAACTGTGACATGAAATATTAGACATCATTGTATCAAGAAAAGTATTGGGACACTTCTGGAGCGTACTATGCTTGAATTCAATAAATCATAGAGATTGGCCAATACATTCTAATTAAGATTATAAAAAGATCATTAAAATCATGCCAGTGCCACATATCTTTGGGTCCCATCACGCTGACGACGACGGATTCAGCAGACGACTGTAACGACAGACAATTACACATTTTCTGGTTCATTTGTACATTTACAAAACTGCGTAACTTTCAATGCATGGTAGCTCCTTGTATTTTACCTGAACGTCAATGAAAAATGCAATAGGTGGAGTTAATTTACGACGTCCTCCGACTCCTGCATGCCGTTGGTCATCTGTTTGTGGCAGTACTGTAGGAAGAAATTACTATCTTTCTTGGGCTTAATAGTAAACATTTTCATCTTCTAAACACAATTTAAAGAAACATAACATATATAAGCAAAGAGTCTCGAACGATTGTTCACCATTTTTTCAAAATCCTTAATAGCGAAGATATTGTTATAGGGATAGACAAGTTATCCAAGTTGTCGGTTGTGTTAACATATTTCCACAATACCTACAATATGCACGTATAATTAGTTTTCAATACAATACTTAATTGCCTTTAATCAATTCATCATTTATTTCGTCTCCTTTGTAGGCAAGCGCTTTTTTTTACATTAATGTATTACAAGGATCTCGAATTTAATATGATCAATTTAGAAATTATTATTATTAACATTATTATTATTATTATTATCATTATTATTATCATTATTATCGTTACTATTCATCATCATTATTATTATTATTATTATTATCATTATTATTATTATTATTATTATTATTATTATTATCATTATTATTATCATTATTATTATTATCAACATCTTTAGTGTCACTGACGTGCAAAGCATGTTATATCGTAATCTTTAACTTTCAAAATTTTTTCCCACTCGCCCTCGTTCCTCACCCCCCTCTCTCTCTCTCTCTCTCTCTCTCTCTCTCTCTCTCTCTCTCTCTCTCTCTCTCTCTCCTTCTTCTTCTTCATGGAACTTCTAACACATTACACATGAATTATATATATATATATATATATATATATATATATATATATATATATATATATATATATATATATATATATTATGGAATAGGGAAAGCTGGCTAAGGGCAACAAAAGATAAAAATAAGAGGCCCACTTGATTGCCGGTTCCCTACAAGATTAAGAAATTTAGCAAAAAAATCTGGGACAAATGCCTTGAAACTTCTCTCTTAAAAGAACTCAAGTTGTAGGAAAATGGAAAAACAGAAGCAGAAAGGGAGTTCCAGGGTTTACCAGAGAAAGGTATGAGTGACTGAGAGTACTGATTAACTCTTGCATTAGAGAGCTGAACAGAATAGGGGTGAGAGAAAGAAGATAGCCTTGTGCAGTGAGGCCGAAGGAGAAGGGAAGGCATGCAGTTAGCAAGATCAGTAGAGCAGTTAGCATGAAAATAGAGATAAGAGATAGCAAGGAATGTAACATTCCGGCAGTGAGAAAGAGGCTGAAGACAGTCAGTCAGAGGAGAGGAGTTGATGGGACGAAAAGCTTTTTGATTCCAACCTATCTAATAAAACTGTGTGAGTGGAACCCCCCAAACATGCGAAGAGTACTCCATAAAAATGACGGATAAAGCTTTTATACAGAGTTAGTAGTTGGAGGGGCGAGAAAAAAACTCAGAACGCCTAACTTCATTGAAGCTATTTTAGCAAGAGATGAAATGTGAATTTTCCAGTTAAGATTATGAGTAAAGGACAGACCGAGGATATTCAATGTAGAGGATAGTGACAGCTGAGTGTCACTGAGGAAGAGGGGATAGTTGTCTGGAAGGTTGTGTCAAGTTCATAGATGGAGGAATTGAGTTTTTGAGGCAATGAACATTACCAAGTTTTCTCTGCCCCAATCAGAAATCTTAGAAAGATCAGAAGTCAGACGTTCTATGGCGTCCCTGCATGATCTGTTGACTTTCTGAAAGGTTGGTCGTCTCTGGAAAGACGTGGAAAAGTGTAAGGTGGTATCATCAGCGGAGGAGTGAACAGGGCAAGAAGTTTGGTTAAGAAGGTCATTACTGAATAATAGAAAGAGAGTGGGTGATAGGACAGAACCCTGAGGAACACCACTGTTGATAGACTTAGGAGAACAGTGGTCGTGTACCACAGCTGCAGTAGAACGGTCGGAAAGGAAACTAGAGGTAAAGTTGCATAGAAAAGGATAGAAACCGTAGGAGGGCGGTTTTGAAATCAAAGCTTTGTTTTGGTTAAGGTCTTTACTGAATACTCATAATAGAAAGAGAGTGGGTGATAGGACAGAACCCTGAGTAACACCACTGTTGATAGATTTAGGAGAACAGTGGCCGTCTACCACAACAGCAGTAGAACGGTCAGAAAGGAAACTAGAGGTAAAGTTGCATAGAAAAGGATAGAAACCGTAGGAGGGCAGTTTTGAAATCAAAGCTTTGTGCCAGACTCTATCAAAAGCTTTTGATGTGTTTAACGCAACAGCAAAAGTTTCACAGAAATCTCTAAAAAAGGATGACCAAGACTCAGTAAGGAAAAACAGAAGATCAC